>NW_027202737.1:0-164715 GCF_024711535.1 Dipodomys merriami | reverse complement strand
TTTTATGATTCCATGCCAGTCTTGTCTTAAGGGGCAAGATGAGCTCACTGTCCAAAACTCAGGTCTACCTTTGACTTTTCAATGGATAGTCTGATGCACACGCATGCTAGAACACTCCTAAACCTTTGTGGAACAGTTGGAGTGCATTTGGCTCAGTAGGTGAAGGAGATAGGACCAAAAGTTGCCCCAGAGAATGAGGCTCCCACAGCTTAGCTAGAATATCACACAGATCATTACATAGGCTTCTAACCAGCATGATGGGACCAGGGCTGGAGGAAAGACTTGGAAGAACTGAAGAGGGAGGAGCCAGTGTGGGATGGAAAAGCTTCCCAGAGGAGGAGCAGGTGAGCTGGTGTGTGCACACCATCTCCATGTGTGAGATTGAGGTGCACAAGGCGTCAGGCAAAGGGCATGGAAACACAGGTGAGGAGACCACAAGGCAAGGGTGAGAAGGGCTGTGGAAGGGAGTCATAAGAAAGCAGTGGGAAAGAGCTTTGACCATGTGCAACAGGACAATTGTCAAATAACTGTGTGAGAGAATGGGTAGGCCTTCATTCAATGGACATTTGCTGAGTGACCACAGGGTGAGAGACATCATCCTGAAGACTGACACAATGCTGAGAACAGCACAAAAATATCTCTCCTTGTGAGTTTACACTCAAGCATGGAGAAAGACTTTACACAGATTTACATAAGTAATAAAGAGAATACATCAGAAGGAAGATGTAAGGCAGAAAGGATGAGTGGTGGGAATATTCTGTGTGTGTCTGCACCCATGTGTGTGTGTGCATGCATGTCCACAAGGTTGTATTTTTGAGCAGGGTATCATAGAGTAGATCTCTTTGGTGGGTGGGAGTGGGGGAGGATGGGGGATGAGCAGCTGGGTGTCTGGGGAAGAGCATTCCAGGCAGTAGAATAACAGTGGCCCCCAGCCTGGCACAGGTTATCCTGGGCTGCTGCAGAACAGTACAAATGCCAGTATGGCTGCAGCGAGGAAGCCTGTGCTCAGTGGTAAGAGACAGGATCAGAGAAGGCACAGGAGCCTCAGGCTCTGCCCTTCACTGAAGGAGGACTATGAGCAATGCTTCAGCAGTGTCCTATGGTTTTTCTGTCTGCTCTAAAGCCACATTTCTTAATCTTCAAATATAAAAGGGTGTGTCTGATATTGGTGTTTCTGTACCTGCATTATTTTTTTTTCTTCTTTTATTGTCAGTTGTGGGGCTTGAACTCTGAGCCTGGTCACTGTCCTTGCACTCTTCAGCTCATGGCAAGCACTCTACTGCTTGAACTACAATGCCACTTATTGTTTTATAGTAGTTTATTGGAGATAAGAGTCTCAAGGGCTTTCCTGCCTGGCTGGCTTTGAACCGTGATCCTCAGATCTCAGCCTCCTAAGTAGCTAGGATTATAGGTGTGAGCTACCAGCACCCGGCTTTGCATTATTTCTTGAAGCTTAGTGTTCTACTGTGCAATTTATATTGTTGAAATTGTTTTCTTTTTATTTGTTTGAACATGGGTCTAGGGCACTGTTTCACTATCACTCTACCATTTTGAACCATAGATCTGCTTCTGGTTTTCTGGAGGTTAATTGGAGAAAAGAATCTCATGGACATTTCTTCCCAGGCTGACTTTGAACTTTGATCTTCAGATCTCAGCTTCCTGAATTGATAGGATTACAGGTGTGAACCTGATTTTATTTTATTTATTTATTTATTTTTTACTTAAGGCTGAATAACATTCCACTGAATGTATACGCTTTCTTTTTATTGGTCCAATGATGTACACTTGATTGATTCCCTATCTTTATTGTGAGTGGTGCTACCATAAATGGAATTACATGCAGACAAAAAGAAACAAATAACAACAACAACAACAACAAAAAAGTATTCCTTCACTGGAGTCTGATGGCTCATGGAATCTTGCCTTGGTAGGAACTTTCATGAAAGTCTTTTCTCTAGTTAATGACCAAATACCTGGGAGTTGAGCTGTGGCTTAAAGTAGTTGAGCATTAACCTTGAGCTAAAGAGCTCAGGGACAGCATCATGGCCTCAAGTTCAAGCCCACACCACCACCACCAAAATCACTAAAAATATATTTGTGAAACCGTCTGGGAAGGTGGCTCAGTGGTAGAGTGCTTGCTTGCATGCATGAGGCCCTGGGTTCAATTCCTCAGCACCACATAAGCAGGGGGAAAAAAAGAAAAAAAAAGAAAAATAAAGCCAGAAGTGGCACTGTGGCTCAAGTTGTAGAGCACTAGCCTTGAGCTGTAGAGCTGAGGGACAGTGCTGAGGCCCAGAGTTCAGGCCCACGACTGGAACCAACCCCCCCCCCTCCAAAAAAAATATTTGTGAAAATCAAACCTCACACAACTTACCCATTTTGTTATTTGGTTTGGAAATAATATAAATGATTTCAGATTGACTACATTTAAATTCCAAAGCAAGTGACCAACCCTTCAACAGAAAGGCAGGGGTGGGGGCTGAGGGGTGGTCTTCACCCACCCTGACTCCAAAGACCCTAAAATGAGCCAAGACACGACTAGAAAGATCTACAGTCAAAGAAACGTACATGTGAGGGCTGGGAAGTTGGCTCAGTGGTAGAGCGCATGCCTGAGGCCCTGGGTTTGATTCCTCAGCACCACATAAGCAAAAAAAAAAAAAAAAAAAAAAAAAGAAAAAAAAAAGAAATGTACATGTGTTGTCGGGAGAGAGGCCTAAGGACCTAGAAGAAAGTTCTAGCTGGGCACCTGTGACTCTAGTCTCCATTTTCTATTTGAAGCCTCTGGTACCTTCTATGTACAGATGATTTTGCCAATCTGAAAGTCATTTGTAAACTGACTTCCCACTACAGGTTGTTATGTCAGTGTCAACCCTATTGAACTGAACCCAATTCTCTGCATCACTGTTTAAAGAAAGAACAAGAACACAACTTGTTTTCCATACAATACTTAGAAAGCAATCTTGTTCCCCAGTTATAAGCACCATAAAGACATCTCCAAGGAATAAGAGCACACAAAGTCTGTCAGATGACATTGTACAGACTGAACTCAGCCCTAGCTTGAGCGAGCATGCACTGCCCTCTGCTGGTCAGAGATAGGCAACAACTGACTCTTGGGAGACCTGAGACAGGGACTTTTGGTGAGCCCAGGGCTTTTGGTGTGAGTGATGGTGCTGCTTTATAAAGCTCTTTTCTCCCTGTTCACCCAGCAATTGCAGGGACTAGGTTTGCTCTGTTTGAGAAAGCAAAAATTTCAAAACTTACTTTCTTCCCTTTGAGACATCGGCAATCTCTCCTGTTCCCATCTATTTTATTTACTTATCCTAAGCACATACGTTTATTCAGCAAATATTTTCTGATTGCTACTAGTAATGTGCAAACTCTTTCTGGTTACTAGGAATGTCTGTAGGAAAGATAAACATAATCTTTGTTTTGGTGTTTATTTTAGGGGCCCAGCGAACATGAGTGTTAGTAATTATGGGCAAAGTTTACCAGTGGCAAGCAAGGGTGCCAGGTTCACATTTACTCCTCCTTGTAGAGCTGAAACATGAAAGAAGTGATATTTTTCCCACAAGGCCATTCTTGCATTTTGGGGGCTTTTTTGTTTGTTTTGTCGATCGTGGGGTTTGAATTCAGGGCCTGGGCATAGTCCCTGAGCCTTTTTTTTCAGGGTATCCCTCTACTACTTTGAGCTACATCCCTGCTTCCACTTTCCTTGTTCTTCTTTACAAATAAAGAGTCTCAGGACTTCCTGCCCAGGCAAGCTTTGAACCATGATCCTCAGAGATCAGCCCCCTGAGTAGCTAGGATTATAGAGATGAACTGCAACTCCAGGCTTCCCTTGTTATTTAAAATAGAATCTCCTAAATTGCAGAAGACTTTCAACTGAAGTTGATTCAAAGTCCACTAGATGGCAGGATTGCCTACTTTAATACCAAAGGCAAGCAGAGTCACAGATTCTTCTTTACAACTCAATACAGAGCCTCAGCTCTTCTGACAACTCTGGGATGTCCATTTGACTTTTTTTAAAAAAAGTCAATGATCAATCATTAAGAGTCAAGATACAGTGCTATCGAATTACATCTAAACTTACAAAGAAAAATTGCTGTGGAGGCAAAAAGTAGTAAGTAGGGAAATACAAGGTTAGTATTTCTATTTCTTTTTTTTTATTGTGAAAATACCGTACAGAGGGGTTACAATTACATGAGCAAGGTAAAGGTTAGTAGTTATAACCTTGTCTCTAATCCTCTATTTTCCATTCTTCATGGTTTTCTGGTGAACTCTGACGTGAATCACAAGTTTCTTCTCCTCACAATCCTTTATTTAGCTGGAGGACAGATTGCTAAGAGTGACAAGATGCAGGTGTAGAGGATTCCTTTGAGTTGGAAACAAAACTTAGTCTAAAGCTCTGGCTTGAAAAAGAACTGGGAGCCAATGGCTCATTCTGTAATCCTAGCTACTCACGAGGCTGAGATCTGAGAATCACTATTTGAAGCCAGCTCAGGCAGCAAAAATCCATGAGACTCTATTTCCAGCAAACCACCAGAGAAGTGGACCTATGGCTCAAAGTGGTAGAGAGCTGGCCTTGAGCAAAAGAGCTCTGGGACAGACTCCAGGTTCTGAGTTCAAGTTCATGACTAATAACAAACAAAAAGAAGGGGAGTGTGTTTTATCACCATGGTTGTATTGGTCAGCTTTGCTTTACTACAGTAACATACTTGAAGCAATTAGCTTATAACTGAAAAGTTCCCTTAGCTACCCACAGTTTGTGGGTTCTAGTCCAATGTCAAGTAGTCTCTTGCTTTGAGCCTCTGGCAAAGATTGCATATCCTGATAGGAACATGTGTCAGAGAAGATGCTCAGATGACAGGCAGAATAGGGGAGCAGGAAGCTCTTGACCTGAAGACCTCCCCATAAAGACTCAACTCTTAAAGGGCCCCTAGTATCTCCAGTACTGGTGTTTTAGAGATGAAATCCTTAGCACATTCAATACCCAAACTATAGCAGTGACTTTGTCAGGGTGAGACCTTGAGAATTTTAACATCTTTGAGACACAACATCTCCAAGGCAAAGTTATAAAACTAGGAGACTGTAATATCCAGTGATTATGAGAACTAAATAATATCATAATATCATAAGGAAATCCTGCTAAAATATAATTTGAGGCAGGCACTGGTGGATCACACCTGTAATTTTATACTTACTCAGGAGGCTGAAATCTAAGGATCCAGGTTCAAAGCCAGGCCGGGCACGAAAGTCCGAGAAACTCTTATCTCCATTGCACCACTAGAAAACCAGAAGTGGTGCTGTAGCTCAAGTGGTAGAGCACTAGCCTTGAGCTGAAGAGCTGAGGGACAGTGCTCAGGCCCAGAGTTCAAGCCCCATGACCAACAACAACAACAACAAAAGAATGGATCCGGGAGCCTTATCGCATCTCCATCCTGCCTGTACCTGTCCCTTATGTATAGGGTCTTAGCTTCTCCCTCTGAGGCATGGCTTGGTCCAGTTGGTGGGTATAGGGTTAGATAGGGTATAGGGAGTGCTGTAGGGAGTCTCCTTGGTTTCTCTGTCTCTACTGAGTCATTACTGCATTGTGAGATTTGCATGCATCATCTTGCTGGGTCATTCTCCTCAGGCATCTTGTTGAATCATCTCTCTCCCATATTGGAGCTGGTCCTTGCTGTTATCCTTTACCTAGCCAGGGAGGCCTAACTCCTTCATGAAGGAATATGGAGGGAAGCTCAGACACAAAGCTACCTAAGAGAAAAATCTCCTCTTAAGTAGCTACCATATTAGGAAACAAAGGGACAGAGAAAGAGGCAGATTTGCCACAACTCCCCAATGTCTCTTCAAACTAACAGCAGTAAACATTGGTGGAAAAATGAGTCTTCATCCCATCTTTCTACCTCTAAAATATGCATATTTCTTCATCAGTCTTTCTCTTACTCTCTCTTATTCTTATCTTCACTCCAACCTCCATTCTTCCATGGCCTTTTAGCCCCAATTGCCTCTACCATGCCTCTAATTTTCTTCTTTCCTTCCATCCATCCCTCAAGCTTGCTCGTGATTCCCAAAGGTAGAGCTTGGAGATATTCAAGACCTTGAGAAATAGAGAGGTTGATGACTCCTATGTTGAATGAGAAAGAGGGGGAGTAAATAAACCTAAATGCAGCCTTCAGCATTCAGAAACATGGGTCGTGTTTTCATTGGCCCCAGAATTGTTTTGGAAAGCAGGAGAATGTTCTCTCAACACTTTCAATTTATTTATTGTTGCAAAGGAGAAGTGTAGCCTTGGAGATTTGAAGCAAGTGAACTTCCAAGGCATAGTCCTATGTATCAATATCACTTCCATCCCATTTGCACAGTTGCCTAGTAACGTGTGAGTGAGCCCCATCCATCTCTGACCCACTTGCATGGTCTTGCAGCCTCTCTCCTGTGGGAGTAAGACTTGTGTTAGTACAGTGCCAATCCCATTATTAACTGTCTTCTTTGCAAGTGAAAACAATGTTTTAAAAAATGCTCACAGGTTTTAAAAAAATGTTCACAGGGCATAAGAGAGCAAGGCATGATTGGCTCTGAGAGATAAAGTGGGATGAAGCTGTATTACAAAACTGTTATTTAAACAGAGTTGGCAACTTCATCCATAGTAACTCTCTCTTCAGGATGGACAGAAACACAAACTCCCAAAAACCAGTCTGGCAAAGAAAGCTACATGGACGTCCAATGATTCTGACCGTTTATTCTGTTTACAAGAGAGCTGAAGTCCTGGCAGGAAAGGGGACAGGTCCTATAGGGACAAAATCCAAGTGGTGGTGTCAATGCAGTGATAATGGTCCCTTGTCATTCTGGTGTCATCTCTCAGTCTGTCCAAATCCAGGTGTTGTGAACTCCCTGGGGAGTAGTCTATGAAGAGATAAAAGGGGAAATGCAGTTCTTTGATCAGTTTCTCAGGAAGTGCTGAGAATCATGTCAGGCAAAGTGACATTCTTTTTCTATTGCTGGAGTTTTCTTTTTTTGGGGGGTGGGTCCGGTTTTGGGGCCTGAAGTCTGGGCCTGGGTGCTGTCCCTCAGCTCTTCAGCTCAAGGCTAGCCCTCTACCACTTGAGCCACAGCGCCACTTCCGGCTTTTTTCTTTTTGCTTATGTGATGCTGAGGAATTGAACCCAGGGCCTCGAGCATGCAAGGCAAGCACTCTACCACAGAGCCACCTTCCCAGCCCCTCTATTGCTGGAGTTTTCTGAATTGTCAATATGACACCATGCCTAGTACATCTCCAAGTGTGTATCTATAGGGAAGAGCATCATTTTCTGTTTTACTTTGCAACACAACACTTCCTCTTGCATTCTTAAATAGCATCTTTTTGTACAGATCATCCATGAAATCTCTACTTTGGGACTTAGCTATATAATAGATATGTATTACATTTATGGAGCTGACCAAGTCCATCTGCAGTTCCCCTTTGTCTTATTAGAAAGAATTTGCATGGATCCAGTGAAACCTTGTATGATGTGTTACTCAGGCAGTGGTAGGAAAGGACCTACAATTATGTGGCATCTCCATCCCTTCCATAAACTCCTTTCTCCAATCTTCCATCTTGTCTTGATTCCAGTAGGAATGGTAGGCATCTCTGAGGGAGGTATATTGGGCCAACATACAAGTCAGTAGCACTATATTTTCACAGAATACATTTCCCTGATGTGGTACAAACTCTGTGTGTATCTGTGAGGGAAGGAGTTGTTGAAGGGGAGGCTTGACCTAGGAGAACACCAATGAGGTTTTACTGGGATAATTCAGGAAGGATGTGATGCACTGCTGACACAGTAGCTACAGAAGAGAAGATGGACAGTGCTCCCTTTGTGTGTGTTTAAGGAAGAGATAGCAAGGCAATGGTGAGGGACCTGAGATGTGGTAACAAGGGTTAAAAATTTGATCTTTACTGAGTCCTCATCTATTCCGAATTAGCTAGTGTGAGGATGCTAATATTTGATCAAAATTTTTTAATGAAATGTCCCTCTACAGTCTAAAGAGTCATTTTACTTAAGTCAAATGATTGGGAAGCTATAAAGAAGCATGTAAGGCCAGGTGCCAGTAACTCATGCCTGTCATCCTAGCTACTGAGGAGGCTGAGATCTGAGGATAGCCATTTGAAGCTAGCCTGGGCAGAAAAGTCCCCATGAGATACTTATCTCCAATCAACCACTAAGAAACTGGAAGTGGCACTGTGGCCAAGTGGTAGAGGGCTCACCTTCAGTAAGAGAAGCTCAGAGATAGCACCCAGGCCCAAAGTTCAAGCCCCAAGACTGGCTAATTGTGTATATATACTACATATATATGTGTATATATGTATACACACATATATACATGTACATACATATATACATGTATATAGATATGTATATGTATATAGAGAGAAACATAGACATATATACAAAAGCATATAGGAAGCTATGGGCTCATTAATAGGAATTATGTGGAGGAAGAGCTTTTTTGGACTATGGTTCCAATGTATACTAAACCAAGACTGTTGCTGGTGGCTCATGTCTGTAATCCTAGCTATTCAGGAGGCAGAGATTTGAGGGTAGAAGTTCAAAGTCAGACTGAGGAGGAAAAGCTATGAGAAATCTCAAATTAACCAGCAGAAGTCCTGAACGTGGAGCTGTGGTTCAACTGATAGAGCGCTAGACTTAAGGAAAAAAGCTCCGGGACAGTGCCCAGGCCTTGAGTTCAAGACCTAGTACTGGCATGAAAACCAAACCAAACCACACAGAATAATCATAGGGCTCCTATCACAGGCAGCTCACCTCTATACTCCATGAGCAGCCAGAAGAAATCTCCAAATTATCAAAGCCACCATATTGGATAATCTTTTTTCCTAAACAATTAACTTTTTTTTTTTTGGGTCCGGTTGTGGGGCTTGAACTCTGGGCCTGGGCACTGTCCCTCAGCTCTTCAGCTCAAGGCTAGCACTCTACCACTTGCACCACAGCGCCACTTCCGGCTTTTTTCTTATGTGGTGCTGAGGAATCGAACCCAGGGCCTTGAGCATGCAAGGCAAGTGCTCTACCACTGAGCCACCTTCCCAGCCCTAAACAATTAACTTTATGTAATCCAAGACTTCAGTCAAACAAGAATCTCACTTTAAGGCTCATTTAAAGTGAGATATATTCCCAACGTAATCAGAAGGTAAGCTAGCTAGAAAGGATTTCTCAGTAGTGGGAAGTTAAGAAAGAAGAAAAAGTGACACTCGGAGTTCTCTTACTAGTCTTCACAGATCATGATGTGTGAAAAGAATCACTTGAATTTATGTGTAACAAGGAAAGACAGTGTGGTTAATTTCCAGAAGGCCAATTAATGAGATTTCTGAACCAGGAGCTCAACCTGAAATCCTAGGTATTAAGGAGACTGAGATTAGAGGATTGTGATTCAAAGCCAGCCTAAGTAGGAAAATCTGTGAAAGTCTTATTTCCAATTAACCACTATAAAGCCAGTAGTGGATCTGTGGCTTAAGTAGTAGAGGGACAGCCTTGAGTAAAAAAACTAAGGGAGAGTATAAGGCCCTGAGTTGAAGCCATACTACTGACAAAAGAAGGGAAGAAGGGAATGAGGGAGAGGAAGTTAGGGAAGCAAAGGAAAGAAGGAAGGAGAGTAAAATTGAATCACTGATGATAATTACTCTTAGTGATTCAGGAGTTCTGGGTTGTAATGACTTTTCTGTCATTAGAGGGCAGTGTTGAGTTTCCTAATGCAGTAATTACCAGGGCAAAATTGTGAGATCCTATAGAGAGCTCATCAGAACTAGATCCTAATTTTGGCTCCACTAATTGCTCATTGCTGCTTTGCATCATTTTGAACTAAGTCTTTCTATGTAAAATGTGGTTCATATTTATACATAGTTACAGGCAACAACAACAACAAAAGACCTATGAAAGTCTCTTCAAATAAGAACCTAGATGGCCTTATTGAGTGCGGGATAATAAAGCAAGGTTTTGTTATTATCTAGGGAAATAGAGGACAAGCATGATTAAGATTGAGGTTGTGTAATATGAATTCAGCTTCCATCAATGTCTAAGTGTGATCTTTCATGATAAAGGCTGGCTTATGTTCCTCTTCCGTATCACATATTCCATGGTCATCATTCTCTCATCCTGACTGGGCAGGGATGTTTTCTTTGTTCCAAACCAAGTGAGAGTCAGTTCATTAACATGAACTCCTTACAATGACACAGATCTTGAATTTTTCTACTTTTCTATCATCAATATCTAATTCTAAAATAGAATGAGTATGTGGTGTTTTGCTTGTTTTTGTTTTTTAGTTTAGGCTGGACATCAGTGGCTCACACCTGTAATCCTAGCTACTCAGGAGGCTGAGATCTGAGGATCATAATTCAAAGCTAGCCAGGGCAGGAAAGTCCATGAGACTCTTATCTCAAAGTAGCCATCAGAAAATCCAGAAATGACTTTGCTTTTACTGTGGTTCAAGTGGTAGATCATTAACCTTGAGTAAGATAACTTAAGGACAGCACCCAGGCCCTGAGTTCTAGCCATAGGATTGGCACACACACAAAACAGTGTTCAATGTTTTCAGAAGTGGTGAAGTGTGACTCAAAGTAGTAGATAGCTAGCTAGTAGAAGCTCAGGGATAGCACCCAGTTCAACAACAAATATCACACATATACATTGAAGCCAGCTCAAGATTTTTGTCTTCAGCTTTATTAGTATATATGTCTCTTCTAGTGGATAGACAGTAAGATCTCTGCTTAGTGTCTTCAGCTTCACAGATGTTTTAGTCTGTGAACCCTGGGGCTTCCCACTGCGTGACATTCACATGCAGAGGGAAGGACTCCCTTTCCTGCAGCTTCCTGTATGTTATGTTCCAGCAGCTTCTGTCACCTTCTTGCAGCTCAGGCAGGCTCTCCCCCAACCCCCCCCCCCCAACCCCTTGGTCCCCACCCCCTACTCCAGCCTTATCCTTTCAGTTCTCCTGCCTGGGACTCTCTGAATTATTTCCAGTCAGAGTCCTGCAGATTAAGTGATGCCTTGGGTAGGATTAAATCCAGAAAAGTTCCTTCTCCCATAGTCCAACTACTTCTCTCTTTAAAAAAATATCATTTTGGCCATTTCTAAGGTCTTCATAAGTCCTTTGTGGCTGAATTCTGGTGGCTCACACCTATAATCCCAGCTACTCAGAAGGCTGAGGTCTAAGGATCTTAATTCAAAGCCAACCCAGGCAGGAAAGTCTATGAGACTTTTCTCTCCAGTTGACCACCAAAAAGCTGGAAATGGAGCTGTGGTAGAGGACCAACCTTGAGTGAAAAAAGTGAAAAAATTAAGAGACAGTGCCCAGGTTCAAGCCCAGGTATGGGAACAAAAATTAAAATCTTTTTTTTTTCTTTTTGGTCCAGTCGTGGGGCCTGAACTCTGGGCCTGGGCGCTGTCCCTCAGCTCTTCAGCTCAAGGCTAGCGCTCTGCCACTTGAGCCACAGTGCCACTTCCGGCTTTTTTCTTTTTTTGCTTATATGGTGCTGAGGAATCGAACCCAGAGCCTCAGGCCTGCAAGGCAAGCGCTCTACCTCTGAGCCATCTTCCCAGCCCCAAATTAAAATCTTTTATCCTCTATTTGGCTCAGTGTTTAAATACTGTCTGTGGGAAGGGTAAATTTGTTAGAATCTTTATTATAAAGATTAGAACATCACTCAGTTGGTATCCCTAGGTTGTAAAATGAGCTGAACTAAACAGAAATAGTGGCTTAGAGATACCATGTCTCATTAGATTTTATCTAAACCTTCTAGCACCTTTTTGTAAATTTGAAAAGATACATAGAAAAATAATTTCAGTAGACTACTTTCTTCAACTCAACTGATTGCAAGTGTTACTATTTCTACAAATTACCAGTACAACATTAAGATGCTTTTCATTATTTTTATATTAAACCTGCAGTACGGATAATGGATTTTCAGCAGCCTAATTTAGGTGCTAAATCTTCAACAGTTTAAAAGAAATAATGTACTATGAAAACCAGAGCTAAGTTCAATAAAAATCTTTAGATTGGTTCTATTTTAGTTGGACTTCAACGCAGGGCCTAGGTACTGCCTCTTAGCTCTTTCACTCAAGGCTAATGTTCTACCACTTTTGACACACAGCTGTACTTCTGGTTTTCTGGTTGATTGGGGATAAGAGTTGTATGGACTTTCCTATTCAGACTGGTTGTGAACCACAATCCTCAGATATAATCCTCCTGGGTAGCTAGGACTACTAATAGGCATGAGAAACTAGCTCCTGGCTTGTTTAAAACTTTTTTTGGGGGGGTACAGTCGTGGGGCCTGAACTATGGGCCTAGGTGCTGTCCCTCAGCTCTTCAGCTCAAGGTTAGCGCTCTACCACTTGAGCCACAGTGCCACTTCCGGCTTTTTTTTCTTTTTGCTTATGTGGTGCTGAGGAATCGAACCCAGGGCCTCAAGCATGCAAGGCAAGCGCTTTACCACTGAGCCACCTTCCCAGCCCTTGTTTAAAACTTTTAAGGTAAATCAACAGAAAATAAAATAAAATTAAAGTCACATGTTAAATGTCCCCAGGTGCTTGTGACTATTGGCTACCATATTGGACAAACTAGGCTTGGATGACAAGAAAGGATTTTTTTTTTAATTTTTAATTTTGCTAAGCAAAGGAGCTTTTCTAGAAGACTTGAAGTATAATGTTACAGAAATTAACATCCAATATGCCTGTAATCACTTTTAGGAAATGCAAGAAATAAAATACATCTTTAAATATTTTAATATCTATGGGGCAGAAAAAGTTCCCTATGTGGGAGGCTGAGTATGGGAGGATTGTGATTTGAGGACAACTTAGGCAGAAGCTGGATGTGGTGACACACAGCTGATGATAGCTAAAAGTAGGCATATCTGTCTATGGATCATGCCAGGGTGGAAATTGAGACCCAATGCTTCACAGCAACCAGTCAGAAATCTGGGCAGGCAGGTTGGATAGTATCATGCCAGTCTAGGAAATACAAAGCCCTGAGTTCAAACTCTATTATGGAAAAAACAAATATTCCCCCATTTTACAAAAATCTTTTTCTAACACCAAAGCCAAATTAGTTTGCATAATGTACATCATTTGTGTGCAGAATATGTCAACAAATTACTGTTGTTTTAATACAACATATGTTCCTCCTTCTATGAATTTCCCTTTTGGGATTCACATTTAATAATATCCTGGCTATAAAAGCCCACTGTGAAAGTGTTACTTTTGTTATTGTTGACTGAATAATTAGAATGATGATGTTGACTGTTTAAAAAATGACCTTTTGGTATGGTGGTTATAATTGCCTTCACTCCTGAGACAGAAGAGTGCTTGAATTGGCTGAGGTGAAATTCCAGCTTAGTGAAATAACTCTAATAAATGGTATTTGACTGTGGGAACTAACATGTAGTTACAATTCAAATTTAAATAGATAAAATGTTTTCTTTTTCCAATTTGAAAAAGGACCATAGGGGAACTATCTGTTCCTGAATCAGAGTAGGAAACCCAAGGAGGACTTTCTGCTTTCTACCACCCAGGGAGTGTGGGAGGAATTCTTAGTAACTATAGCAGAGGAGGGGATCATGACTGGGAAGATTTTTTTTTAGAGGAGAATCTGTGCATGTGTAAGATTGTTATCCCATAATGTAAGAATATGAATGAGATGCGACCTGTGTGCATGAGGCCCTAGTAGGACTTTATTGCCCAAAGGTCAAGCTAAAGGCACAAGGGGTTCCACTACACACATACCTCAATTTCCATTAGAACTGGCCTAGAATTGTAAGCACTCCCTGACCACAAAGGAAGTGGCATGGGAGGTACTGGGGAGGAGGAAGAGCTCAAGGTGTCAAGGCACCCATGACTAGGAGAGGGGTGTTGATCTGTGCATTCTTTCTCTGGGATGTGGAAGTATTAACATTTAGATTAATTTCTCAAGGCAGTTGTGCTATCGGATTTCTCTCTCTGGCCAGCTCACTTTAAATGGATGTAAAACGCCTAAGGTCTCCTGTGAACTTCAGAAGTAGAAATGTTTGTGGAGAAGGGATTGAATCCATTCCGTCTTCCCTCAGCACCTATGCACAGACCTTCTCTGTGTTCAGAACGGCAATGCATTTGTAAAGGTGTAAGCCTTTACATTCCCAGGACCTTAAAAGGGTAGTTTCTTCAGGTCTCTGAATGGGGCAATTGCTTGGCCAGGTCAGAGATAGAACCTCCTCCCTCCTCCTCCTCTACCTCCTCCTCCTCTACCTATTCCTCCATTCCCTCCTCCTCCTTCTCTCCTTCTTCATCCTCCTCCTTCCTCCTCCTCCTCTTCCCTCCTCTTCCCTCCTCTTCCCTCCTCCTCCTCCTCCTCCTCCTCCTCCTCCCCCTCCTCCTCCTCCTCCTCCTCCTCCTCCTCCTCCTCCTCCTCCTCCTCTTCTTCTTCTTCTTCTTCTTCTTCTTCTTCTTCTTCTTCTTCTTCTTCTTCTTCTTCTTCTTCTTCTTCTTCTTCTTCTTCCTCTTTTTCTTCTTCTATTCTTCTATTCTTCTTCTCTCCTTTCCTCCTTCCCTTCCCTGAAAGTATTCCAGCCACCCCATATTTGGGAAGTAAGTCTAAATTTATTGATAATGCTAAGTTTGGTGTCTGTATATGCTTTGTAAAATAAAACAAAAAAAAGTCTTATGCATTGCTTGTCCAAAAAGATGTGTTTTTTCTCTTTGAAAGACTTAACTCTGAGCTGTCTCAGGACAGCACAATTTCAGACGTCTATACTCCTGTGCATCTGTTGGTCTGCCGAGGTGACAATAAAGACTCCTATAATTTGGCTTATTAATTGTAGCATCTTTTGTTTTGTTACTGATTGGGTTACAACACTCAGAGCTCAGCCTCCTAAGTCGCTACGATTACAGGTGGGAGCCACTGCCTTTCTGTTCACATCAAATAAGCATGCAACTGTTTCAAGTCAAGTACACTGAAGGGAGAGATTGGGAGAAGAAATCTGGGGTTTGCAGGGTGGCTATCAGATGAATGATTCTAAATTACAGAGCGGAGACTGATTTATATGTAATCAATTTGGATTTGGTTTCCCATCTTTAAGTGTAAGAACCAGCCAGGCAGTTCATGTCTCTGCAACCAACTGAATTCAGTTCTGAGTCTCAATTTTCAAGTTGCCAAGTGTTGGGGTCTCCCTTTCCTTGTCTCAAGAGGTAACGCTGATCAAAACGTATTGTATTTACTTATTAAATGGAAGCTCCTATGCATAACTACCTAAAGATTATTCTTTAAAAAGAAAATTTTTTAAAAAGAGGAAAAAACTTTAACAATGTGGCTTAAGTAGTTAATGTAACAAAAAATGAAAAATTTTAAAGCCATAAAAGCTGGCCAAAGCAGGAACTTGTAACAGGATGTAAATAATACAAGGACATAGGACTTAATTAAAATAGTTTTTTATTTCAAAGGTTATGCAAAGTTGTATGAGAGAAAGAAACCAAATTTTGACCAAAGATTGTAACTCTTTTTTTTGTCCTAGGACTTGAACTCAGGGCCTGGGCATTGTCCCTTCCTCAAGATTAGCATTCTAGTACTTTGAACCACAGGTCAATTCCTCATTTGGGGGTGGGTAATTGTACATAAAAGTCTCACAGACTTTCCTGCCAAGGCTGGTCTCAACCCTTGATCTTCAGATCTCAGCCTCCTGAATAGCCAGGATTACAGATATGAGGTACCAGAATATAGCTTGAAGACTGTACTTCATATACCCCCTTCCCCCACTTATGTATTAAAAGCTACTGATCCTGTCTATATTTCTGAAGAAGGGCTGAAGTGCTGTCTTCCCCCCTGTCTACAAGGTAATAAATTTCCTTTCTCTCATCTTCACTGTATGTCTTTATTTGGTTTATAGGGACAAGAGGCTGCAGCTGGTTTGTGGAATAGCTGGAAATTGGACCTAGGGTCTCCTATGCAGTAGTACACCAGCAATTCCTTCTACCATCAGGCTGTAACTTGAATGATATACCTGAGGGACAACCACATATGTCAAATGTCAGGTTTCTGAATGGAAGATTATTTTGAATTTTCTTTTGCAGGTTTTGTTTGTGGAGATGGCTGTAGTGGCATGCATGACCAGTTAAATTTCCTAGAGGACAAATGGGTAAGAGTGAATGGGGGAGGGGAGACAAGGAAGAGATGGAGGTCACTGGATTCAATTATATGGGAATAGTTTGCAAGATACAGAGAAGCCACATCTTGAGCGGTCAAATTGGGAATCTTTTTTTTTTCTTTTGGTCAGTTGTGGGGCTTGAACTCTGGACCTGAGCACTGTCCCTCAGCTCTTCAACTTAAGATGAGTGCTCTACCACTTGAGCCACAGTGAGAGTGTCACGGAATTTCCTGCCTGGGCTAGCTTTGAACTGTGATCTTCAGATCTCAGCCTCCTTAGTAGCTAAGATTATAGGTGTGAGCCATCAGCACTTGGCTGGGAGTCTTTAGTAAAATGTCGGTGACTACAGGTAGACTCCTGTCCCAAAGACCTACAGCCCAGAACAGAGCTTGCACAAAGCTTTTAAAGGCAAAAACCATGTTGTGGGTGGGGACAAAGCTCACCACAAGCTAACCACATAGGATAACAATCAGGGGTGAGCATTCTCTATAGCAAAACTTTCCTGGGGCTAAACAGGATGACATATATGCAACCCAAAAAGTGGCCTGTCTCACCTCAAGGCTTTTCAAGAAGGTTCCCCTAACGAGTTCTCTTTTGGTTGTTGTTGTTGTTGTTGTTGTCAGTCATGGGTGCTGTCCCTTGAGCTTTTTTGCTCAAGGGTAGCCCTCTACCTCTTTTGGGTTTTTTTGGTCGGGTCATGCGGCCTGAACTCTGGGCCTGGGCGCTGTCCCTCAGCTCTTCAGCTCAAGGCTAGCACTCTACCACTTGAGCCACAACACCACTTCTGGCTTTTTTTTCTTTTTGCTTATATGGTGCTGAGGAATCGAACCCAGGGCCTCATGCATGCAAGGCAAGTGCTCTACCACTGAGCCACCTTCCCAGCCCCCACTCTACCTTTTTGATTCAGTTTTTCTGATTGTTAATTCGAGATGATATAAATCTCACAGACTTTCCTGTCCAGTCTGGTTTTGAACCACAGTTCCCAGATCTCAGCCTCTTGAGTAGCTACATTTGCAGGTGTGAGTCACCAGTGCCCAGCTTGTATCTAACTCTTGAGTGTTTTTTGTCATCTGCTTGTCACTGTATGCTCAAATCAACCATCAAAATTGAGAACAATAGCATTAGGTGTGCTCAGAAAAAGAGCCTGTTCTCCTCTGAGTGATTTCATGACTTTCCCCAGGGGTGGCCAGACCTGTACTCAGTCCACAGAGACACCATGGCCTTCTTCTGATGGACTCTAAAGCTTGAAGAGGGAGCCCCATCACCAGCTGCACTTTGTGGACATTATTGCCCATACGTCCAGAGTCACATAGGATACCCTGCTCCCTGGGAAAGAAAGGGAGGGAAACTCCAACACTTGGCAACTAGAAAATTGAGACTCAGAACTGCATTTAGTTGGATATAGAGCAATGAACGGCTTGGCTATTTCTTACACTTAAAGATGGGGAACCAAATCCATATTGATTACACACAAACTAGTCTCTACTCTGTAGTTCAGAATCATTCATCGGATAGCCACACTGCAAGCCCCAAGATTTCTTCTCCCAATTCTCTCTTCAGAGGCCTTGATTGGAAACAGTTCCATGCATATTTGATGTGAACAGAAAGGCAGTGGCTCCCACCTGTAATCCTAGCTACTCAGGAGGCTGAGGTCTAAGTATACTGGTTTGAAGCCAGCCCAGATAGAAAAATCTATGGGATTCTTATCTCCAACTAATGAGCAAAAAGCTAAAAGTAGAGTTTACTCAAGTGGTAAAATGCTAGCCTTGGGGAAAAAAAAACTAAAGGACAGCCAGACCTTGGAGTTCAGTCTCTGTACTGGAATAAAAAGAAAAGGAAGGAAGGACAGGGAGGAAGGAAGGAAGTAAAGAAGAGGGAGGAAGTAAAGATGAGGGAGGAAGGAAGAAGGAAAAAGAAAAAGGGTAGATGGAAAGAAGAGGGGGTTAGAGGGAGAGAAGAAGGGAAGGAAACCTAGTCTCATATGTATCACTATGGTTCTATCTCTAGCCAAGTAATTGCTTCGTTCAGAGACCTAGAGGAAGTTAATACTCTTTAAAGGTCCTGGGAATGTAAACGCTTACACCTTCACAAATGCAATTCCATTCTGCTGAAGAGAAAGGGTCTGTGCAGGAGCTCTGAGGGTAGATGGAATGGATGCAGTCCTTCTCTGCAAACATCATTTCTACTTTGAGGTTCACTGGAGACCTCAGTAGTTACAGCCATTTAAAGTGAGTTGGCAAAGAGAGAAATCCAATAATACAACTGGCATGAGAAAGTAATCTACATGTTAATACTTTCACATCCCAGACTCCTCTGGGCCCAGGGTTTGAAAGAACTGTAGCCGACTGCAATGTTAGCAGAGGGAATTGCTAGTCAAGGGCACCCTGAGAAGAGATGAAGATCTCGTTCCTGATAGGATGGAATTCAATTAGAAACTGGTCACACCCCACCCAAGTTTTTCAAAGCAAACCAGCCTATGGCCTTTCCCTGATGCCTATGCCCAACGTCCAACAGAGACAGACATGTAGCATTTTCTGTTTCTTTTTGGAGTCCCAGGTTGGGAAAAGCATGTACTCAGATAGGACAATGGGAGAACTGAGCATCTACATCAGGATACCACTAAAAAAATGTATACCAAAAACTAATGGACAACAAATCAAAAGAGCTGTTTTACTAGTACTCTGCTGCTGCTGCTGCTGTTCTGTTCTGTTCTGTTGCTCTAGCTACTGAGCCAGTATGGTGGAGTGGGGATTTTGCTGATTGGCTGTCTCCCATTTCATGGACCCTGTTGATGGGTTGTCTCTCTTACAGACCATGGTTGGAAAGTTGCATACATGGGGAATATCTTGGGAGCATCTTCCACTTAGTCCATTTCTTGCTCTTGGTGCACCTGGTCATTTTCTCCTGGCTATTGTGATTTCTCTGTCCACCACGTTTCCTTAAATGGGGTCTCCACACTGGCTTCCATCTGACAGCTATAGAAACACATGTTTCTCAATTGGGAATGTTTTCCTAAGTCTACCTGTCCATCAATGGGAACCAGTGAACCTGGTTAGCTCTGAAAGTGAGTCGAAGGAATCTGTACTCAAATACTCATGGCAATGAGAGGAGTTGTTACCATTTGGGAGTGAATTTCATACATGCAATTGCAAAACCCTGTTTTCCCTAACTTCAAGAAACATGTTTAAGCATGATTGCAAATGAGAAACAGTTGTAGTGAAAATCAAATTCAAGAACATATGTTGCTTTTTTTTAGTCAAATGTTATTTTATTTAAAGATATAAGTAAAGCAGGTGTTAGTACAATGTCAAGGACACTGAAGACACAGTAGTTTAAAAAGATCCCTTATGAACCCCACACTATGGTGAAAAGATGGATATTAATCAAATTGTACTAATGAAAGTGCACTGAGGGTTCTTCAAAAAATAACCATCTCATTCCTGTCATCCTAGCTAAACAGGAGGCTGAGATCTAAGGATCATGGTTCAAAGCCAGCTACAGCAGGGAAATCTATAATGTTTCTATCTCCAATCAACCAGGAAAGAGCTGGAAGTGGTTCAAGTGACAGAGTACTAGCCTTGAGTAAAAAATGCTAAGAGATAGCACCCGGCCCTGAGTTCAAATCTTAGTACCAGCAAAAAAGAAAAGAAAAGAAATGGAGAGAGGGATTGGAGAAAGGAGAAGGAGTGTGGGGAAAGAGGGACGGAGAAAAAAGAGAGAGCGGAGCTTTATTGTGTTTGAGTGATATGTGACCTAAAATGACACATGATAGGAAAGTAGCCCTGAAAAAGGAATGGAGGGAAAGGGGAGGGGTGTAATAAAGAGTTTTGCCGGACTGGGAAAGTGGCTCAGTGTTAGAGTGCTTGCCTTGCATGCATGAAACCCTGGGTTCAATTCCCCAGCACCACTTAAGCAAAAAGAAAAAGCCGGAAGTGGCACTGTGGCTCAAGTGGTAGAGTGCTAGCCTTGAGCTGAAGAGCTGAGGGACAGCACCCAGGCCCAGAGTTCAGGCCCCATGACCAGATCAAAAAAAAATAGTTTTGCTGTATTTGAGCCATGTAAATGACCTAGTAATGACCTGGTCAAGGGCCCTTGAAATGGGACAGGAAAAGCAAATGCTTTGTTCTCTGCAGCAGTTTCAGAGCTGATAAGCAGCTAGCTAGACCTAAAGCTATTCTATGAGGTCATAAAAGGACTATAGGCCAGGTGTTTGGTGGCTCATGCCTGTAATCCTACCTACTCTGAAGGCTGAGATCTAAGGATCAAAGCCAGCTTGCACAGGAAAATCCTTTAAGACTCTTATCTCCAATAAACTGCTCAGAAAAACCAGGATTTGTGCTGTGGCTCAAGTGGCAGAGCACTAGCCTTGAGCATAAAGAAGCTTAGGGTCAGGGCCCAGGTCCTGAGTTCAAGCCCTGGGACTGGAAAAAAAAACTATACACAGTGAAAACTGTTCTCAAAGGGAGGCAATAACAGCCTAAACAACCTTGCCTGGAAACAGGGGATAGAACTGGGTGGGCCCAAGTGTATGTTTCTAGAAAATTCTGACACATGATAAACTCAAAGTAAGAGCAATTGCTATTTCAAGAGGGAAATATGCAAGGTACCATAAACATCAAGAAGTTCTCATAGAAGTTTTTTAACCTTAGACTTAAAGCTACAAGGCCAGTTCTAGCCACGTGAATATTGACAGCCTAGAACATTGACTTTTCTTACCTGCTGTTTCCTTCATAGCCAGAGAGGCCCAATTATGTCACCGCCTTCAGTCCAGCAACAAACCATGCCTGCTAATGCTTTCACCCCACCAGTGGCCACCACTAGAGCTGCAGCAGATCCTTATCTTGCTGTGTCACTGCCTGGAGAACTCAAGGAATGAAATCCACAGCAAGGAGTAAGTGTTAAAAGTTTTTAATTTATGCATGTGGGAATAGGAGAGAGAAAACATTCTTGCTGGGTGAGAGGGGCCATGATAGCGGTTTGCCAACTAACTGGTTTAATCTATGGTGGGTTCTTTTCTTTTAATCTATATAGGTGTCATTTAACTTTTATGCTAAAGATTTGCTGGAAGGTGACTTGCTCATTGGTCACGACCCATGATATTTTTAATTGGTCATTCCCTTTTAGCTATTGGGGCATGGAATTACCTAACGACATTTAAGACTATCCTACTTTCATTTTATCCAACCTATCTGGGTCAAAGGGAAGTTAGAATGCTTGGGAAGTTTTCTCAGATCATCCTCTCTCTCTCTCTCTCTCTCTCTCTCTCTCTCTCTCTCTCTCTCTCTCTCTCTCTCTCTCTCTCTCTCTCTCTCTCTCTCTCTCTCTCTCTCTCCTTTTTATTTATTTTTTGATGGTTGTGGGGCCTAACTCTGGGCCTGGGTGCTATCCCTCAGCTCTTCAGCTCAAGAGTAGCACTCTAACACTTGAGCCACAGCACCACTTCTGGCCTTTTCTGCTTATGGGTGTTGAGGAATCAAACCCAGAATCTCATGCATGCAAGGAAAGCACTCTACCACTAAGCCACCTTCCCAGCCCTATTTTTCTTTTTTTTTTTTTAAGAGAAATCTTGCAGGCTTATTCCTGATTTCTTCTGCCTGACTAATCTACCTATTCAAGATATCTCTTTCTTTCTTTCTTTCTTTCTTTCTTTTTTCTTTTTTGTCAGTCCTGGGGCTTGAACTCAGGGCCTCAGGATTGTCCTTGAGCTCTTTTGCTCAATATGAGTGCTCTACCACTTGCAGCGACAGTGCCACTTCCAGTTTTCTGGTGGTTAAATGGAGATAAGCGTCTCACAGAACTGAGCTGGCTTTGAGCATTGATCCTTAGATCTCAATTTCCTGAGTAGCTACGATTACAGGCGTACCAGCTCCCAATACAACAGTTCTTTACATCCACAGCACTTTTGTGAGTGTAACATACTACATACAGTATAGTCTATGTGCTTTCTATTCCTGGGCATAAGACCTGCTAATGGATTTACTACCTTGGAAATGGCCTACGGTAGACTTTTGTGATTGAATGTTAGGCCCATTTCTCACAAATCCATTTTCTTCCCTTCTTTTTTCAAATATGTAAGCAACACCAAGTTTTTATTTTCTCACATGTTGCTCATCCAGTACGGGCTTTGTAGGTGCCTCCTCTAGTCACCTTCTCCTTTCCCCAGTACATCTGAACATCACCCCTGAAAGCTATAAGGTCTGGAAGGAGCAGCTGGCTGCTCCTTTATATTTGAGCTTAAGTGAATTAGAATGATTCCATCTCTGATCAGTCAATTCCAGGTGAGGCCTAATGTGGAAGAAAGAGCCTTCCTCCGGGATTTATTTATTTATCTATCTTTAAGTAGTTGTACAAAGAGGTTTCAATTCAACACATCAGTTTAGAAGCGCAGGGCATCTTTTGAAAAAAAAATTTGGTTTTTGGTTTGAACTCAGAGCCTAGTCGCTGTCCCTGAGCTCCTTTACCCAAGGCTAGCCCTCTGCCACTTTGAGCTACAGCTCCCGTGCTGGTTTTCTTGTAGTTATTTGGAGATAATCTCATGGAATTTCCTGCTCAGGCCAGTTTGGAACCTTTATCCTCAAATCTCAGCCTCCTGAGTAGCTAGGATTATGGGCAAGAGCCACCAGCTATCAGCTGTATAATGCATCTTGATCCACGCCATTCCTTCCATCATTCTTCCCATCTCTCAACCCCACCCAAGTTACCTAGTTCCATTTTCACAGATGTACATTGAATATGATGATTGCATTCTCCCACCCTTCCTCTCTCCATCCCTCCACATCGTACCACCTCATCCACCTACCCCCCACCTCAAGTTCTAGCTTCCTGTTATCCATTTTGTTATAGTTTTTCAAAGAATTCTCCCCTGCATATACCACGTTATTTCCGTTAATGATATACCGTATACTTTAGTTAATTCTTTTGTAGTATGTATCTGTGTGTGTGTGTGTGTGTGTGTGTGTGTGTGTGTGTGTGTGTATGCACATGACCCAGTGTGTGCTTATATATATTTATAAATGAGGTCTGTCTTCCATCTATGAGAAAGAACATGTGATCTTTTGTCTTTCTGGACCAGAGTTACTTCCTTTAACATAATTTTTTAGCCTGACACCAGTGGCTTACACCTGTAATCCTAGCTACTTAGGAGGGTGAGATCTGAGGATCATGGCCCAAAGCCAGCCTAGGCAGGAGGGTCCATGAGACTCTTATCCTCAATGAACCACCAGAAAACTGGAAGTGTCACTATGGCTCAAAGGCTAGCCTTGAGCAGAAAAAGCTCAGGGACAGCACTCAGACCCCAAGTTCAAGCCCTCAATCCAACAGAAACAAAAACAACAATAATTTTCCCCAGGCCCATTCATTTCTAGAGAGCTTCCTTTTCTCCCTGTATAGGCATTTGCAATTGCTGGCTACAGAAAAAGCTATTTTAACTCAAAAAAGTCTGGTACCGCACAGGGCTAAGGGGAGGGGTGAAATGATATAGACAGATCTTTCATGATATTATTAAAATGCAGAATCCTGCTAGCCTTGAAATTCATTTAAATGCTATACTTGCCAGTTCTATGAGCCTATAAATCCCCTTTATTGTTTAAATCAATTTGAACTGTACTTTTTTCTTATTTGTAACTCTAATGCGCCCCAAATGCTATTGACCATTCCATTAAGGATAGCAATTTGACATGTTCAAAAGTCTTAAAAGTGTGTATTACCCTCCAAGTCAGTACTTCCTTAGCTCAGAATTTATCCTAGGTAAACAGTTGAGTGGCTATGAAGATATTTACATGCTTAAGCCCATACATAATGTTTCTCAGAACAGCTAAATACTGAAAGTTATGTAAATTGAAATATAAAGACACTGCCAAACACTGTCCAGCTCATGGATTATGATAAATGAAATAACTACACATAGTTGACAGTGAAAGCTAGAACTCACTGATTAACTGGTTTTGATAATCTACTCTTATTTAAAAATATAGAACAACGATGATGTATTAAAAAAAAAAACCTTTTAAGTATCAAGGTCATTACTTCAGAGCTTCTCATCCCTGTCTATATATTAATTATCTAGGAAAACCACTTAAAATTAGGCTCTCTGGGGAGATGCATTTGAGTGGTTCAAGTGTACAGTGAAAGGTAAAAAATATTATTTTTTTAACCAGTAACTGGGCTTGAATTTGCTGCTTATGGCTAGGTGCACTACTGTATGAACCATTTCTCCAGCCTTGCTTTTTGTTGGTTATTTTGGTGATGGATTTTTGCAGACATTTTTGCCCAGTCAGGCCTCAAACTACAATCCTCTCAGTCTTAGTCTCTTGAATAGCTAGAATTTCAGACACAAGCCATTAGTGCCCACCTTACTACTTCTTTAATCCTCAGTTTTGCAGTTTTGACAATTCTTCTAAATATTACTAGTGTCACCTGCCTTGTGAGGATGATCAGATCTCAGATAACTTGTTAGTGGCTTGTTAGGGTCTATACTGTATGCAGAGAAATTTGATTTTAAAAACCATCATGTTGACAGTAACATTGAATTGTCTTTTAGTGCATGAGGATCAACATGAGAGGAATTCTGGAGCAAAGAAAAACGACTGAAGCTAGGTACCAGTGTTCATGCCTGTAATCTTAGCTACTCAGGAGGCTGAGATTTGAAGATTGCAGTTCAAAACAGAAAAGTCAGAAAAGTTCAGAGCAGAAAAGTCCATGAGACTCTGATCTCCAATAAACTACTAAGAAATTGCCAGAAATGGTTCTGTAGCTCAAGAGGTAGAGCACTACCTTTCATCAGAAAAAGCTTTATTTATTCAAGGATGTGGGCTGAATATTGAGCTAGCCAGCAAGAATTAGATTGGCTACAGAAGGAAAGTAAGGTGGTTCAGAACCATTAACGGTAGGAGGATCAACTAGCTTCTAGGTACGGTTACATTTAGAACTCGTGTTTCTTACTGGTCATTATATGGAAAACTGTAGAAAGTGTCAGACAGAAGGTGGTGTTCTGTCTTTGTGTGAAACCCTGAAGAGCCTCAGAAGGAGATGGAATACTTGTGTGTGTGTGTGTGTGTGTGTGTGTGTGTGTGTGTGTGTGTGTGCGCATGTGCGCATACATGAACAGACCTAGGGTTTGAACTCTCGGCCTAGATGCAGTGTCTGAGCTTTTTTTTTTTTTTTTTTTTTTTTTTTGCTCAAGGCTGGCACTCTACCACTTGAGCCACAGCTCCATTTCTGCCTTTTTTTCTTGGTAGTTATTTGGAGATGAGAATCTCAGAGGCTTTCCTGCTTGGGCTGACTTTGAACCACAATCCTACCACTACTCAGCCTCCTGAGTAGCTTGGGTGACAGTTGTGAGCCGCTGGCAGCTGGCAAAGGATTGTTTTGAATAGTCTAGAACTTTGGTTGGGAGAGGGGAAATGGTGGTAATTATTGGCTGTAAATACTTGGAGAACTAAGATATGAAAATAGAATAGAATAGAATAGATACTTTTATGTGCAGCAGAGAAGATAAGACCAGAACCAGTGCAAAACTGGGAACTGGTGGCTCACACCTATAATCCCAGCTACTCAGTAGGCTGATATCTGAAGAGAGTGGTTTGTAGATAGCCCAGGTAGGAAAGTCTGTGAGACTCATCTCCAATTAACCGACAAAAAGCTAGAAGTAGTGCTGTGGCTCAAAGTGGTTGAGCACCAACATTGAGAAAAAAATTTAAAAAATCAAAAGCTAGGGGACAGTGTCCAGGCCCTGAGTTCTAGCATAATTCCAGTATGCATGTGCACGTGGTGTGTGTGTGTTTGTGTGTGCTGTGCTGTGCGTGTGCGTGCACACACACATGCATATAGACACATTTAAAAAAAAAAAAGATCAATGCACAATTAAAGAAAAAAAGATCAAGAAACAGCTTTTAGCTTAATTTAGGTTGGTCCCAAATAGAACGCATACACTTGTATAGAAGGAGGTTGTCCAGTCCTGGGAATGTTCATGATATTCTGTTTCATAGGCTAGAATACTTTCTAAATGGATTATCTAATTTGATCTCCCTAGGGGGGAAAATACGTTTAGCCCCATTTCGTGGATGAGTGTCCAGACCTCAGGAATCCTACTTTCTCTGCCCAAAACAAAACAGTGGTGTATGGGTCACAGTCACACACACACTCCTTTTCCAGGTTTTTCATTCATCTTGTTGCTACAGAGATGGGGGATAGGTAGATTGCAGTTTCTTTCTGAGTTTTCTCTTTTCTGAGAGTCCAGGGTATAGCATCTCTGCTTTTCACTTCCAGCTTCTACACATGTAGTGCAGTGACTGACCGCCTGCTTCCTGCTGAGTCTTAGGTGGCTAATCTAAGTTTTTGAAAGGCCAATTATACAGTGTGTATACCTGGAAAATTTCAACTTTGTATTTCCTTCCAGTCTACGAGAATCTTCTCTTTCTCCTCCTCCTCCTCTTCCTTCTTTGTCTTTCAGAAGCTCCTGGAAGTGTGTTGTGATGATCATTCTGCTCCCAGGAGTCTCCTTCCTTTCTCAACAGGCAAGTCTGCATATATGATGGACAGCCACAGCATGAGTCCTGGCAGAAAGGGGCTGTGGTAGAAGGCTCAGGATTGGGAGGTCAGGCTCTCACTTTCCTTGTCACCAATCTGCCCACAGCAGCATTTGTTTCATCTTCACTGTGTGGATGGACTTATACAATGATGAATTCTATGAGCGTAAGGACCATGACACCCTGAAAGAACTTACACAGTATGTCAAATTCAACTTGCCTTCTTCAGACTGGTCCTCCCCTTACATATTCTTCTTGACAAGCTGGAGGAGCGTGTGACCAGTGAGTCCAAGAAAAAGGGAAGAAGTCCTTGTTTAGATGCCTCAAAGCCTGTGAGTAGGGATGGAACCTGGGTGTCTAGGGATGGGCCTGAATGGCCAAGAGCCCCTAGTACTACCTGGCTTGGCAAAATGTTCTTTTATGGATATTCTCTGCCAGGTAATTTTTCTTTTTGAAAATACATGAACATAGCCACTCATCAGTGTTCAGTCCAAGTTCAAACTATACTGATCCCCCATTAGATCCTCATGGAAGTTTAGTTGCACCTTAACTTCTAGAGTCCACTTTAAAATCCTGTGCCTATTTCCATTCTCAGGTTAGCATTACTGTAGAGAAGCTTCTCTTGAACTCCAGATAAGGAATCTATTAGTGATGTTGGTGATGGTGACCAATGGAGATCTGGAGCCATCCCTGGACTCCAGAAAGCATGTGAACATAGAGGGGTTTGTTCCATTTGTAGCAAAGCCCAAACAGGTTTTGAGTCCTGTGCACATTCCAGTGCTTCTGAACTCCACATGTGATGCAGGTGTATCTGCATGAACCACCAAGGAAGAACATGATCCAGAATGACTTCCATTGATGTTTAGAATCCACCTAGATCGGCTCCAAACTAGTCAAATCAGCACTTGTTTTGTTGTGCAGGATAAAGTATTACCCATGGGGATAATGGAAAATGCCCCCAGTCTATGTTCAGGGGAATCAATAAGTGCCCAGCCAGTGATATTTGGAAAAATCTGAGTTTCTACAAAATCATATAACGAGGTCCTAGAAAAGTTTTGAAGCCTGACTTAAATGTGACAAGCAAAGAAATTTGACAGTTTAAGGCAATTTAATATCCTGGGTGGTATTTATTGTCATTTTGAGAGTAGAAATCAGACATTTATGACCTACTAAAGTAATGTTCAATTGTGCTATAGGCTCTGAGTCCAGAGATTCAAATTTCTTTTTTTTTAATTTATTGTGAAAATACTGTACAGAGGGGTTACAATTACATGGGCAAGATTTCTATAACATATTAGCTCTCCATCATCTATACCTCCATTTCCAAGGAACACAAAGTTTTACAGGACTTCTACATTTCTACTTCTGTTTCCAAAACTGTTCCATTTATATAATTGTTGGTTTGTAAATCTGGTAGTAGAGCTGCATACTGATAATCAACCACAGCTTTTGAAAAGGCAAATCTGAATGCCATCCCAGGGCAAAAACTGAACACCTCGTCTGAAAATTAACTGAAAACCACCTGCCTAGGGCAGGGGTCAAGTAATAGAATACTTGCCTAGTCAACTTAAACTTCTGAGCTCTATGCCAGGACAGCTTATTATTTTTTTTCTCTCTCTCAATGATTCCCAAATTGAGAACACAAAATTCCTTACATCATTGGATATTTTTTCCACAGTGTTTTTGTCCAGGATCAAAACAATCTGAAGATAATTTCTCCTACATCAGAACAAATAATAAAAGTATTACACACCTCTAGCCTCTAGCTTCTTGGCTTCAGCATACCTGCTCACTTGGCTTAGTCTTCCAACTCTTCTAAAACTGAATCTTTCAAACTATTATTCCAGCCAGGTGCTTGTGGTTCACACCTGCAGTCTTAGATACCAGGATGAGCTCTGAAGATTACAATTGAAAGCCAGCCTGGGCAGAAATAATCTGCTCTAACCATCCAAAAAAAAAAGCTGGAAGTGGAGCTGTGGTTTAAGGACTAGAGTGCTTGTCTTGAGCAAAAAAGCTAATGGACGGCACACAGGCATTGAGTACAAGTCCTTGGTCAGAAGAAAACACAAAACCCCATTATTCATAAAAAATACCTTTTTCTTGTTCAAACTGCTATAATTTTGTTTAAATGTTAATTTCAGATTTTAGTCCTTTATTTTTGTATTATTTCCTTAGCTCCAGTTCTGTCTAAATTTTCCTAATTCAGTCTGTTTACCCTTGAGTCTGGATAAGCATCGTCTGGACTAAATACACATTACCAACTTAGGTTATTAATTGTCAGGACTATTTTGGTAATAGAAAATGGTTTTTGTAGATGTTGTTGCTCTGGTACTGAGATTAGAACTCAAGTCTTGGATGCTCACAAAATGCTCCCAACTCCATAATTGCAGAGGTCAGCATATATTGCTTTTCTGATAAGAGTCTTCTTCGGTTTACAGTACTTTTTTTTTTTTTTTTACAATTTGGCTATTGCTCCATTTCCTGTTTTTTGACTGATTAAGTGAATATGATGGAGTTATACAGGCTTTTCTGTCCTGGCTGACTTTGAATCCTAGCATCCTCAGAACTTAGATTACAGGTGAGTCTCCAGCATACATTAAATTGATTTTTTGAAGTTGTCCCTCACTATCATTTCTAAAATAGTTACATTGCATGTCATATCTGTAAAATTTAGGAAAATGAATGATTGATATCAAGAGGTCCACCAGAAAAGCGGTTGGACAGACTCCAGATGGACAAAAGTAGGGAACTAACAGTGAATCAGAGGTAATGGCAGGTACAGGGCAGGGAGAGGATAGAAAGGGGGATTAAAATTGAAACATTCAATACAATTCACATTTTAAAGGATATGTATGCCTATGTACATATAGACAGACACATATGTACACACACCTACCCAATGGAACATATACATATATTTCTGCCCTTTTTCTTCCTTTCCATTTCTTTATTATGCTTCTGAGTAATGAACTAAGGGTCTTTTACATACTAAACACATCTGAGCTTCCCTTCTGTCATTAAAGAATGACAATACAAATGTTTTCCTTCCATGTCAGTCTTGAGTAGCTAAGAGTACAGGTGTGAGCCACAAGTACCTACTCTGAACAAATTCTGGTATATCAAATTGTTAATGGAGAAGATTCATACACATGAATTTTTTTTTAAAAAAGGAGATTGATGATGAATACTTGCTTGTCTGACACAAGGCATGGATTGAGACTAGAATAGCTGAATTCTAAATTCGTGATTGTTTTCTGTTTGGGTAGTGCCTGTAAGTGTTGATTCCAATATATTAAGTCTCTAAAGATTTTGGGGAAAAAAGGCATGGGTTGTCGAGGTTTGGGTTGTGGAGGTTTTTTTCTTTCCACAAGCTCCCATTCTTCCTTTTTCTATTATTTTGTTTTTATCATCATCCTAGTTGTATATTTTAATTATTGAAACTTTGTAACTCACCAATGTGAATTTTGCAAGCCTTATTATAATAATGTATTTCCTGACAACAGTAAAATAGATTTAGATTTAGACAATTATCATTGTCTACATGGTTCCATAATTAATCAGGAAGGAAATCCATAATTAAATTAGTTATATGTAAATACATGTTATATTCTTTACACTATATTATATATAATATATTATATAAGATTGAATATGATTTTTTCAAACTATGAGAGCATTTAACATTTTTAGTCTCAAGGGTATTTTTTCACAAACTAGTGTAAAACATTATTGGGGAAAGTGGTGATATAACTTTGATTATAATTATATAAATATATATTTGTGTGTGTAGATATAACACTGTTTATAAACAGATGAATAAATACATGTGTATATACATTTGTGCATCTATCTATGAAGTGAATATAATTAAGTTGACCACATTATGTACCAAAAAAGGGCTATGAGTTGTATGTACAAGGTCCAGGCCTATAACCCTAGTTGTATAGGAAGGTGGGTTCTGAGTTTTAGCCTCTTTTACCATCATGACATTAGACTTTGAGAGGAAGTCTGGGCCCCTCCAGGATAGCAAACACAGGGATCACCCTCCCTGACCCCAGAGGAAAGTCAGTAGAAATTAGGACAAGCTTCTTATCCTATGACAATCTACTCAATTCCTGTACCAAGATGGCCACCTGTAGATGGAAAGCTAGCATTCCCTCCAAAAGGGTCTCAAAAGAGCCTTCTGAAGTATAGTCTCTGACTATGCTGAATTAAAGCTTATTTTTGTTCCCAAACTGCAAACACATATAAATATGCCAATGGCTCCAGAGATGGACAAAGTCTTACAAATACTCACATAAAATTATATACTATGTTTCAATAATTCTTTGACAAATCATCAAAGGCATGTCTTTAATTTTTCTTTTCTTTTTTTTTTTAAAGAATGGAAACATACTGAGTGCATCAGGGGGTGAGGGATGGTTTGGTTGTTGAACTTTTGAATGTACTCCTGGGCATGGGAGATCCCTGTCTGGGTGACCTTTTATGGGGGTGGGTGTCCTCACAGCTTCACAAAACAATGGCCATAACTTCTATGACATCACAGATACATTTGCCATGGCAGCAGATAAATTTCAGGCACTGATCTGGCCCTGAGGTGGACTCAGCTACACAGAGAGGCACAAAGCATGAGAGGAAATGACTGCTAGACACCAGGCTACAGCTTGATGAGCTGTCCTGACTGGTAACTAGGATTACTTGAGCTGGGTCAGGCTCATTCCCATGCTAAGGCTCCTGAGCACTAAAGACCAGGCACTGTTGCAGGGGTTGGAGAAAAAGAAGTGAATGTGGCTGCCTCCATGCCTATTTCATGCTGAGAAGAAAACCAGAAATCATAATCACAATTTCTATAAATCAGAGGCATGACATTGGTGGTATTGTGGGTACAACTTCACAGTGGGGATAGGAAGAGACATCCCTGAGGAGGGGACATTTGATCTGAAAGCAGGGCCATCATCCATGCAATTTTCTAGGAGCAGATGTTCCAGGTAGCAAGAACAGCAAGTACATCCCCAATGGTGGGAACGAACCTGACTTGTTTAAGAAAAGGAAGACAGCACTGACATGCTGAGGTTCATGGAACAAGGAAGGACTGGTAAAATGAAGAAGAAAGAGATCAGAGATGAAGACAGGAATAAATTAGATATTGTGTGCTACTTGTTACAGGAAGAAAAGTTCTGATTTTATTCTAAATCTGACATGACCCACCGGAACCAATGTTCTCAAATTGTAACCAGACACACCAGAATAACCTAGAGAATACATTTAAAATGTGATTTTAGCCGGGTACTGGTGGCTCATACCTGGAATCCTAACTACCCCCAAGGCCAATATCTAAGGATGAGGTTTGAAGCAAGCCCAAAGAGGAAATTTGGTAATACTGACTTTCAATTAACCACCAAAAATCTGAAAGTGATGCTGTGGTTCAAGAGGTAGAACATTAGCCTAGAACAAAAAACACTAAGGGACAGTACCCAGGCTCAAAATTTAAATCTTCACAAGACAAACCAACAAACAAAATGTGCCCCGTTGTTCATCATTGGGCAATCTAGTTCAATATATTTGGTATGAGCCTTGGAAATTATATCCTTAACAAATGCTCTCCTCTCAAATTCTGCTTCATAGCCAGTTTTCAGAGCTCCAGCATCACCACTGTCTCCTCCCAGTTAGCACAGCAGCTTCCCACTGGAAATTTGAAGAAATCTTTTTAGTAATCATAAGAAATCTGATCATTTGTCCACATACATCAAATCAGTACTTGCCACATTCCATGTTCTGAATGTATTTAATCCCTTTTTGAGTTAATAAGCCTTAAGGATTAAAATCTATAGAATAATTACTAAATTAATTCAACAATCACCATTCTTCCACCCAATCTTATAAGTTTATAAAAGCAGAGACTGCCGGGCACTTGTGGCTCACGCCTGTAATCCTAGCTACTTAGGAGGCTGAGATCTGGGGATCATGGTTTAAAACCAGCCTGGGAAGGTAACTCCGTGAAACTCTTATCTCCAATAAACCATCAGAAAACTGGAAGTGGTGCTGTAGCTCAAGAGGTGGAGCACTAGCCTTGAGCTGAAGAGCTTAAGGAAAGCGCTTAGGCCCAGAGTTCAAGCCCCATGACTGACCTAAATAAATAAATCAATAAATCAATAAAAAAGCATAGACTATACTGAAGTATGTATATGATAATTTCTAACTATAATACTCTCATGAAATTGGGTTTTACAGAAACATCTTGATTGCTTTGCCAAAGCAAAGGATAAATGATTTAAATAAGCTACCTAACATCTCAGAAGGAAAATGGGTTTAGATCAACTTCATATACCCAGTACTGAGGAAATAATTTTCAGAAATGGCAGAGGCAAAGTATTATAAAAATCACTTTATCATGAGGTACAACCAGGCTGCCTACATCAACCTTGCAGGAAAAAAGGGATGAATGAAAAGCAACTAAGGCTTCTAAAATGAGCCAGTTGGTGGTGCTTTATGCTTGTAATCCTCAGAAGCCTGAAAGCAGAGGGTATGGATTCAAAGCCTGCCCAGGAAGAAAACCTCTTTCTCTGCAACCAGCAGATTGGAAACATCAGCTCTGTGCTCACAGCCCAGCTGGATGCCTTCTTCCCACAGAGCTTCAGACAACCAAGACCCCCCATCTGAAATATTGTCAAATATATTAAAATATTATCTCCTGTTTGGGAGATAATATTTGAAAGATATATCAAAAACATTTCACTGACTTCTAAAGAAAGAGTGAAAGAGGAAATATGTGCTCACTAAAGGATAAGTTACCTACCAAAATCATATTAATATGGCTAGATGCCCATTTGGAAACGTATCCACTCAGCCATCTTTCCTCACATCTTGTCAGTTAGCCTGAACTGTCAGATTTTTGGATGCAAGGGATGTGTATGAGTATGTAGGCTGTAAAAGTAATAATGAAAAGCTAGACACTGGAGGCTCAGGCCTGTAATCCTAGCTACTCAGAAGGCTGAGATCTTAGGATCCCAGTTCAAAGCCAACCCATGCAAAAAGACCCTTACCTCCAATTAACCAGCAAAAGACAGAAAGCTGAGCTGTGGTTCAAAAGGCAGACTACCAGCCTTGCAACAACAACAAAAGTTAAGGGACAACATCCAGGCCCTGAATCCAAGCCCCGGTAGTGGTGCTCACACACAAAAAATAACCATAATACCACCACAGGATGTGCATATCTTAGGGAAGGATGCAGATAGATGGGATGATGACTGTATTGTAACCCAGTCTGTGAAAAACCCTAGGTGAAATCTTTCCTCAATACATCTTCATTTCCCTCTACACATTTAAAATCACAAACACACACACACACACACACACATACAAACTTACATGGTTATATTTTTCTATATAATTATGTAAAATACATATCATACACACTTGCTTCAGAATTTTGTCCATCTTTTGGTTTTATAGGTACTACAATATATCCAGGGTTTGGCTCATACTTGTAATTTCAGCTGCTCATGAAGGTGGGATCTGAAGATCACAGTTTGATGCCAACCCAAGGAAACAAATCCTCAAGATTCTTATTTCAATTAAGTAGCAAAAAGCCAGAAGTGGAAATCTGACTTAAATGACACAGTGACTGCATTGAACAAAATAATCTAAGCAAGATACCAGACCTCCGTTCAAGCCTACATACTGGCCCACTAGCACTCCAAAAGCCAAAATCCCCAAAAGACCAAACCAAAAACATGTCAAAATATTTTATAACTTTTGAAGAAAAATCCAACGTAGTTTGTTGAAGATTGGGTGGTAAAATGTTGAAAAACCCCAAATTCCACATGTGTTTAAATGATTCAACAGACAAGCAACCAAGTAAAAATTTCCCAATAATGTTCCTTAGTATTCACTGGGACCCTTGACAAAGATTTTTTTCTATGCTTTTCAAAAAATCAGTTAATTTTCAGTAGTATAAATCTTTATTATAAGTTATAGAAGTTTTTTAAAGTTCCAAAGTGAATTGAATGTAAAACAAAAAGCACTTAATATTACCAGTTTCTATGCCTCTGGTAGAAAACCTTTAATACTGTGGCCTTTATGAAGGAGGAGAGGGAAGACTGGTCATGAAAAGTTGGAAAGAAGAGTTTCCATTTGACTGTTTGAAACCCACTCTTCTGCCCCCCACCCCAACAGGCAGAGGCTTGAACTCCGGGACTAGGTGCTGTCCTTGAACTTCTTCTGCTCAAAGCTAGCATTCTACCACCTGAGCCATGGCACCACTGCTAGCCTTTTCTGAGAAGTTTGTTAGAGCTGAGAGACTTGTGAACTTTTATGTTTGGGATTGGCTTCACACCTCAGTCTCCTGAGTATCTAGAATTATAGCTGTGAGCTTCCCATGCCTGGCTTACATTCTACACTATTGAACACATAAAATTCAATTAGGAGGCTAAGATCTGGAGAATGGTGATTCAAAGCCAGGCCAGGCAGAAAAGTCTGCAACTCCATCTTCAACAAGCAAAGAGCTGGACTTGAGCAGTGGTTCAAGTAAGGTGAGTATGAGACCCTGATTTCAAATACCATTATGGGCAAAAACAAAACAAAATAAAGCAATGCCCCAAATTAAAATAATAAAATTGCTCAATACCAAAATAATGGTCATTAAATAATGGTTTGAAAAGTAGAAAACAAATACACCCCTCCATAAATCCACATATAAAAATCTTCCAGCCAGATACTGGTGGCTCAAGCCTGCAATCCTAGCTACTCAAGAGGTTGAGATCTGAGGATCATGGTTCAAAGCCAACCCAGGCAGGAAAGTCCCTGAGACTCTTATCTCAATAAACTACTCAGAAAACCAGAAGTGGCACTGTGGCTCAAGTGGTAGAGTGCTAACCTTCAGCTGAAGAACGAGGGACGGTGATTAGGCCCAGAATTAAAGTCCCATGACTGACAAAACAAAAAACAAAATCCAAAAAACAAAAAACAATAAACAAAAAAGAAACTTCCACAAAATATTTGAAATGGGTGAATTTTCAATAAGGAAACAACATTTTTCTTTCCTTTTTTTTTTCTTGCAACAGCAAAAGAGATGGTTTATTGTACATGTGTCACACTTGGCCACAACTATGAACAGAACTAGTCCAGAATGTCACAGGTCCGGGGCACAGGACCATCAGGGGATGCTTGGTTATGAGCAAGGTGTGTCTTTCAGAGATGATCTTGGCAATGAAAGTTCTGGATCCACTGGGAAATCACAGCGGCATGCAGTCCAACATCTCAGCGTCCCAGCCTATGGCATTCCTTATTCGTCCTGCTCCTCTGGCCTTGATGGGTGCACAGACTGGTTTACTTAGACCTCTGCCTCATCTTTCTTCTTTTGCCCTTCAGCCTGCGCATTCGCTTCCTCTACTTGGCTCTCATGCTGCTGTTTTTTCTAGGAAGATGGTGCTAAGGCAAAGAGCAGGAAACAACATTTTTCTACCTAAAGATATCTGTGGGGAGAACAGTGGAAGAAATAGATTTATTCCCAGATATTTAGACCAACATGCCAATTCTGACATATCTATGATGATAGAGACTAGCTTTAGAATGATAAAAATAAACCAAAGGACTACATCCCAAAGTATTGGACAAGGCTAACAAAGCAGAGTAGGGCATCAGGGTATAGGGTAAGAGCTATGTAGAAAAACTAGTTGTTCCTACAATGAAAAGTATTACCAGGCCTAGCAATTCAAGTTCGCCATACCAAGTAGATTTTGAAAAATAGTCTGTTACTTATTATATTAAAGAAAAATTTAAACTTGTAGGCTCTTCAACTTTATATCAGACAACCTAAACATTGCTCAGGGGACATGGTACTTAATATTTGGATCATCAAGTGCCAATTGCAAATTTAATTATACAAATAATAACTCTACTAATAGAGAATGTTAATGGTTTCTTATAGATGGAGCTGAAGGTAAAACTGCTAGGACTTTTCCCACGGAAGAGACTATTCTTATTACACCTCTTCCCATGGTCTTCCAACTGCCTCAGTTCATTCATTTTTTTTAACAAAACTCGAATATTTCCACTTTATTCACCCAGATATCCTTTTAACACTTCAAAGGCTGTTTTTGAGAAATAGTAAAATTTTCAAAAGCACAAAAAATGCCGCCCAAGTTAAGAAGTTTTGAGATCAAGCAGATGAAAGGGAAAATTTGAGTAAGGAGCGAGTTTAGTTTCCTAGCCATGACAAAATCCTAAGAGTTAGTGAGTGAACACATGACTGTGCACATATCTACAGAATTGAGGTCACATGATGATTCTAGCTCCTGGTCCTCCTCTTTGCCTTCCTGGTCTGACACACCATTCTCTGGGATGCTGAGCTCTTCTTTAGGCTTTCTTCATTCCCCTCAAGTAACTCCTGCCTTATAGGCTTGCGCAAGATAGGCTTTTTCTTCATTTTGACATTTTGTTTAGGTTGAGAAAGCTATTTTTTTCTCCAATTCAATGCTGTTTGCCTATAAATAATCACAATAAGAAAAACCCAACTAAGATAAGCATCCTTGGTTAAAGGCATTCTAGGTTGTAATCTCTGAACTCTTAGGACCTACTTTACTCTTGGCTTTGACTGTCTTTTGTCTTCCTTCTCAATCAAACTCCCCCCATCCCCACTCCTAGGGCTTGAACTCAGGGCTTAGAATCTGTTCTTGTTTGCTCTTTTTCCCCCTCAAGGTTAGTGATTTTCCACTTGAGCTGCAGCTTCACTTCCATCTTTTTGGTGATTAATTGGAGATAACTGAAGCATGATGCTCAGATCTCAGCCTTCTGAGTAGCTAGGATTGCTCAATGAATTTTCAGGAAGAGGCATCATGATGTTAAGGGATTTCATGAAGTCATAAATATGATGATACCCAAAACCTTGAACAAGGACATTCTCAACTTCACCCCAGCATAACCACTGAAGTGAGGGATTTTAAACACTTATACATTAGTACTGCTCATACTCCCCTCAGACTTCAGGATCACACATCACATTTGACTATCAAGCCTCACTGGTTACCTGGAACTCCCAACAACAGTTTTTGCTTTCCTTTTACTTGGAGACCTGAAACTTGAAGATTAGGATTTACTTTGTTCAATTTTGAGTCTCCTCGGTATTTTTCTTTAATTTTTGTTAATCAGTTTTTAACTTGAAGTGATATTCTGCTAAGATCAATGCAACCTAAGATATACCATATCATTTTTAATTATCTCTTTGCTTAGTTTACTTTAATCAAGGGATTAAGAAAGCTATTATAAGGTTTTTGGTGGGGGTAGCATTGAGGGGAAGGGCAAATGGACAAATGTGGTCGAAGTACTTTATGTGCTCCTACAAAAGTAAACAATGAAGGTGGGGGAAAGTGGCTCACAACTTTAATCCTATCTATTCAGAAGGTTGTAAGCAGGAAAAATCAGTGAGTCTTATCTCCAAAAAATACCAAAAGAAAGGAAATGGGTTGTAGCTCATGTGGTAGCATGCTAAGATTAAGCAAAAGGAGCATAGATATGGTACTCAGGCCCTGAGTTCAAGACCTAGAATAAGCACAAAACAAACTAACAAAACCTGCTGAAATTGCTTTAAGAAGGGTCTATGAGAGAAAAATGGTTAGGGTAGATTTGATTTGGGAACATTTGGTATCTGTCACAGTATATGCGAATAGATCCACTACAGGTTGCTCTGGAAATATTATTCATTGTTCCATTATGAGCTATTTGGATTCACTATTTCAGTGTGAAGTGATATTTCTTGAGAGAAAATTGTCTGTTGGGAGCCCAGCACTGCTGGATCATGCCTATAGCCTTAGCTGCTCAGGAGGTGGAGATCTGAGGACCAATGTTTGAAGCCAGCCCTTGAAAGAAAGTCCATGAGACTCATCTCCAAAAAACTACTAAAACACTCCTGGAAGTGGTGCTGTGACTCAAGTGGCACAGCACTAGTCTTGAGCAAAATTAGCTCAAAGACAGCACCCAAGCCCTCAGTTGTAACCCCAGGATCAGCATATACACAGAAAAATTTTAGTATGACTTCTGAACGAGGTTTTGTACCATTTTTCCATGAGTTCATTTTCAGACAGCACTATGTCCTGTGGGAGGCTTATGTGTTCTGGCTTACATGGCATTTCTATTAGATGATATGTAATAGGCATCTACACAAAATTCCCTCACTCAAATTATATTCTTCAGTTAACAATCTAACAAAAAGAATTGAATTTCCCCATTTGTTTAAGTACTCAATGAATTTAACAGTATAAATTTGTAGATTCTATTTAAGTTAGATTCAATTTCTATTAATTTACTCTTTTAAAGTTCTTATTCTTAGTTTATGTAAGTATGTATGTATGTATGTATGTATGTATGTATGTATGTATGTATGTATTTTGTTGGCCATGGGGTCTGAACAAATGGCCTGGGAGCTGTCCCTCAGCTTTTCAGCTCAAGGCTAGTGCTCTACCACTTGAGCCACAGTACCACTTTCTGCTTTTCTGCTTATGTGGTTCCGAGGAATTGAACCCAGGGCCTCATGCATGTGAGGCAAGCACTCTACCATTCAGACACCTTCCCAGCCCCTCTTTGTTTAGTTTTAAAGTGCCTTTAATGACCTTTCTTATTATAAGATGATATAATTCTATAACTATATCTAGTTTTTTTAATAGGTTGATGATTTCCCATAGATTCACAGCCATCAAAAGATACAAAGTATTTCCTTCACCCTTAAAAGAACAGCCAACTTCTGTTTCCTCAGAAGTTGCACAGAGGTTCTTCCTGCAGAGTATCCCATACTTATATCTAACACCATGTGACAGAACAGAAAATAACAATGTCTTGTTATTCTGTTATCCTCAGAAAATAAAATGCTATTCAAAAAGACTTTGGACCTTTGTTTCTGTAAGGTCCGCTCCTGGATGGCCAGCAGACTCCACCCTCCTCGCAGCAAAGTCTCCACCCAGTACCTGCGTTACCTAGGAAACTAGGATACCTGGAAGGGATCACATCTGCATCCGCTGAGGTCACATTTGAATTTGATGTGGCCACACCTTTCCCCGCCCATACCCTACATAAGGCCTAACCCAGGCCCAGACGCGCTCGCGCTCGCGCTCGCGCTCGCGCTCTTGCTCTTGCTCTTGCTCTTGCTCTTGCTCTTGCTCTTGCTCTTGCTCTTGCTCTTGCTCTTGCTCTTGCTCTTGCTCTTGCTCTTGCTCTTGTTCTTGCTCTTGCTCTTGCTGCTCTTTTCTTGCTCTCTCTCTTTCTCAGCCACGTGGAGTGCCAACCTTGCCTGGTCCCAGCAGGTCTACCCCTTAACCTGAATACCACATGAGTGCTCCTGTTCTTACCCCTCTCTCTGCTCTTTTCTGGCTCTTTTCTCTCTCTCTTTCCTCTCTTCCCAGCTCTCTCTCATTCCCAGGCCTTTCCCAGCCACGTGGAGTGCCAACCTTGCCTGGTCCCAGCAGGGCTACTACCCCTTACCTGAATACCACGTGCGTGCTGGTGCTGTTCTTACTCGGCTTACCTCTTTTTAGAAACCTAACATAAATGGTACCTTGACTCAGATAAAGGCTTATAGTCAGGATAGCTGGGATTTCTCTGTTTTTTGCCTCTTTTTTCATTTTTTTTGTTCTTCCCTTTTTGCTCTGATGGCCTTTTGCAAACCCGTCTGTCTGCGGCGGAATCAATGCATTGATACCATTGCTGCCTTCACATCCACGTCCACACCACTTCTCTACTCTGGTGAGTGAAGCTACTCTCTACGGTTCTCTGTTGCTCTCTCTAGAGGGCTCTGGGGGATGTCGGGACGCCGCTTCTGCCTGGTCAGCTCTCCCTCACTCACCAGACTGACTCTCCTACTCATTAATCGGGTGCTGCGAATCATGCCCAAGCTGTGAAGCCCCTTTGAAATGTCTCCTGCGCTCCCTGGAAAGACAGAGAGCTTCATTTTTATGCCATTCTCAGAAGTACACAGTTTTTGCTACTGCAGTGGTAAATGATCAGAAGTCTGTTTACTTTCGGGCTCTCTTTGCTCTCTCTCTGCCATTCATGGGCAACTTTCTACCCTTTTTTTTTTATATAACTTTTTGGCCTGTGCCTTGAAGACTGCGACGCAGGCTGGGTCCCAGGGACACCCCCCCCCTCTAGGTTCCCTCTCAAAGGCTAGCCAATGTAGGCTTAATCTATTCAGGCTTTCTTTGCATTCTTTCAGAGATTCGCCATCTTGAATTCGCCATCTTGGCCACGTGGTGGCTTAAGGGTTTGGCCTCATCTGACCCTTAACCTTCCACTAAGTTTACTACTCCATCTATTCTAAGGTGACTTGCTAACAAGTTGCTCTTTTCACAGGCCCTGGTAATGGAGGCCCAACCAGCTGATATGCTTTGTTAGCAAAGATGTCTAAACGTTGTCGAAATTTTAGGTTTTAACTTTTGCCTTTTTTGTTTTGTGTTGTGTATTCTACTACTGACTACGTGGTTCTAAAATACTGGGTATAAAATGTCATGTCAAAACCAACTTTACAATGTCGGTGTGGGGGGGAGGGGGGTATAATTGGGTGGGGGAGGGGGGAGGCTGGGAAGGGAGGGGAAGGGTAAACAAAGGAGGAGGCTGCAATGCTTGGTAAGAAATGTATGCATTATCCTGCCCATGTAATTGTTGCCCATCTGTACAGTATGTTCTCAAATAAAATAAAATTAAATTAAAAAAAATAAAATAAAATAAAATAAAATACTGGGTATATCTGTGCTAAAATTCTCATCACATCTAATGAGTTTTGTCATTTCAGAATATTTGTTGGCAATTCTTGATAAGAACCAGGTAAGCTCTACTTATTCTACTTGATCTCCTTGTTGCTTTAATTGGAAATAATAAAGGGCTTTTGTGGCAAAGATTTCAGTTCAAAGCCAGCTCGGGCTAAAAAATTCCTAAGACTCCGTCTCCCAGCTAAACTCTGCAAGTGGTACTATAACTCAAAGTGGTTCACTGCTAGCCTTGAGCAGAAGTGCTCAGGGACAGTGCCCAGGCCTTGAGTTCAAATCTTGAATACCAACTGGGACAAGCCATCCCAGCAACGAGCACCTAGACTCAGCCAGTCTGGGGAACAAGGGAACGTGGAAAGGAGTAAGAGGAGATGATGTCACATCAGCTACTTTGTGCCTGCCCTTTCAAAATTAACCTGAGCCTGGAGGTCAGTAGAAGTAAGAAGCCTACCCAGCCAGTGTCTATACCTGTCTATCTATTAACTGAACAGGAATTTATATTCTTGCCTTTGTCACTTGACTTCTCTACCTAGTCGCCAGATGTCAGAAGTAACTAGGGACATTTCTAACAACATTTTCAGCCCAAGTCCTTCCTCTTGCCATTTATTTGCTCTCTAGTATTTTTTTCCAGCCCCTCAATGCTCATGAGACTTCTCCAGATTTCATCTAAGGACTCATGCCACCAAGGTACAGCTGCTGCTCACTGCCTTCTCTGGGAGGAGACCAAATTCCAGCCTTTTACCCCTATTGTCGACACCCCTTGTCAGCAGGAAGTAGCCAGAGAGAATCCTCGCCCTATTTCATGATTATTAAAAGGCTGGAATGTAAGGTCCGCTCCTGGATGGCCAGCAGACTCCACCCTCCTCGCAGCAAAGTCTCCACCCAGTACCTGCATTACCTAGGCAACTGGGATACCTGGAAAAGGTCACATCTGCATCCGCTGAGGTCACATCTGAATTTGATGTGGCCACACCTTTGCCCGCCCATACCCTACATAAGGCCTAACCCAGGCCCAGACGCTCTCGCGCTCGCGCTCTTGCTCTTGCTCTTGCTCTTGCTCTTCTTCTCTTCCTCTTGCTGCTCTTTTCTTGCTCTCTCTCTTTCCCAGCCACGTGGAGTGCCAACCTTGCCTGGTCCCAGCAGGTCTACCCCTTAACCTGAATACCATGTGAGTGCTACTGTTCTTACCCCTCTCTCTGCTCTTTTCTGGCTCTTTTCTCTCTCTCTTTCCTCTCTTCCCAGCTCTCTCTCATTCCCAGGCCTTTCCCAGCCACGTGGAGTGCCAACCTTGCCTGGTCCCAGCAGGTCTACTACCCCTTACCTGAATACCACGTGCGTGCTGGTGCAGTTCTTACTCGGCTACCTCTTTTTAAAAACCTAACAGTTTCCTCATGTTATTTATAATTTAAGGAAGCTCAATGCCAGACATTACTATTTTCTGTAGTTGTATGTTACAAGATCTACATTCATTCCCATGGAATGTTTTATTTTTGTTGGGTGTGGTGGTCCTTGTACTAGGGCTTCAACTCAGGACCTGGTAATGTCACTTCAGTTTTTTGCTCAAGGCTGGGACCCTTCCACTTGAGCTACCTCACTGCTTCTGGCTTTTTAGTGTTAACTGGAAATAAGACTGGGTAGGTTATGGAGGGGGTATGACTGTGATACATGGTATACATGTATGGGAACTTCACAACCTCCTTCTTGTACAACCAATACTTGCTAATAAAAAGAAAGATAATTAGAGGTCTAATTGTTCACAGTAAGTTTCTTGTAATTTCCCTTCTTAAATCTTTCTCATTTTTTTCATGCTAGCATGTGCTCAGTGCTGACCCTTAGCTCTTTTTCTTATGGCTAGTAAGTACTTCAGCCACAGCTCTAGTTCCAGTTTTTGCTAGTTAATTGGAAGAAAGTAACTATCTGATATTTGTGCCTAGGTTGTCTCTGAACCTCAGTACTCAGATCACAGCATCCTGAGTAGCTAGGATTACAGGTGAGAGCTACTCAGATCCTTGTTGTCTCCTAAATTATCCCATGTCCATTTCACAATGGCAGTCCATTTCCATGGTTCCCAGCTTTGCAGCAAGCGCTTAATTATAATCCAACACCAAGTCTAACCTCCACCACAGATGCTATTTTTTGTGTCATACTCTGACTATAGACACCCTTCTCCTGGCTGATGCATTGCATCAACCTAGATGGCTCTCATACTAGGCCACAAGGATAGGAAGCCAGGAAACACTAGCTTAGAAGCTGTTAAATCAGAGGAGCAAAAAGATATCATAGTTCATTCTGCTGTGATATTTTTCTGACTTAAACAGCCTTGTCATCTATTACCGTAGCTTTGACATCACATTCTGAGTAGTGACTGGGTGTAAGCTGGTGTGTCAGAGCTGACTATAGTATTGTCCTGAGCCTGTGCAGACTGAAGAGACAAGCCAGTGCCAGTAGCACACACATTGGAATAACAAAGCAACCTATAGTTAGGCATTGCCATTCTTTGTTCTAGAGTAATGAATGAATGACTCTCTAATTTCTTGACAAGAAATTCCTGCAGACCCATATGCAGCTGCCTCATCAGAGCAAGTAAAGAGCCTGGTGCTGCCTGGAGGAAACACTGTGAGAAGCTGCCAGAAAGCATCTGTTTACTGGACTCATGGGGCTCCTCTGTCCTCTAGAATTAATGACAAATAAGGAGCAAACACCTCCCCCTCTAGGCAGACATACACAGGAAGAGCATTGCCACATCACAACAGGGGACTCCCAAGACATACACCTGATCTGTGCTGTCAGAACTGAGAGGTTTTTTTTCGGGGGGGGGGAGGGTCCGGTTGTGGGGCCTGAACTCTGGGCCTGTGCCCTGTCCCTCAGCTCTTCAGCTCAAGGCTAGTGCTCTACCACTAGAGCCAGAGCGCCACTTCCGGCTTATTCTATTTTGCTTATGTGGTGCTGAAGAATCGAACCCAGGGCCTCAGGCATGCAAGGCAAGCGCTCTAACACTGAGCCAACTTCCCAGCCCCAGAGCTGAGAGTTTTTAATGACACTTCATCCCACAGTGCTCCCTAAAACCCTCATCCCAACCCTGCTCATTTCATGTCCCTGACAATGTTTATAGGCATCCCACATCCAGACTGAAGATGTTCCTTCATGTTTGGAGTAAGTCTGATCAGACTTTATATGGATCCACTGCTCAGTCAGGACTCTCAATCCCTCCCATCCCCTTTTTGATACTGTGTGTCTCTTGACCTATTCCTGTCTTCTCTTTTCAAGATTCAGTCAGGGCCGGTACAGGTGGCTCACACCTGTAATCCTAGCTACTTAGAAGTCTGAGATCTGAGGATCGTGGTTCAAAGCCAGCCCAGGGTGGAAAGTACGTGAGACTCCTATCTCCAATAAACCAGCAGAAAACCAGAAGTGGCTCTGTGGCTCAAGTCATAGAGTGCTAGCCTTGAGTTGAAAAGCTCAGGGACATCACCCAAGCCAAGCCCAGAGATCAAGGCCCATGACTCAAAATAAATAAATAAATAAATAAAAGAATGCAAAAACATATAAAGCTCAGAATGGCAAGCAGCTGAAAACAGGATGGAATAAACCAACATTATCTATGACAGTTTTCAGATTATGCAGAGAAATGCCTGCATTGTTGGAGCCCAAGCCCACCTGATAGCTGAGTTTTAGCTGGCTGGCATGCCCATGATGCCAGGTAATGGTATTCACAAGTTTTGTGATATTATTGGATGACACCAATAGGCTTCAAGTTGGGAACCTGAAATTTTTCTATTGATATAAGAGGAGAAATACATCAGGACAAGAAATGGGATTAACACAATGCCAAAAGCAAAAGGCCATCCAATCCAAGGAAGACAGAATAACTCTGTCTCTGAAAAGATGATTCTCTCAAAGGAATCCTGAGCTGAGCATGGTGGTCTATGTTTGCAATCTCTGAATTTAGGAGGCTGAGTCAGAAGTTAGGTTGAGACTAGCCTAAGTTCCATGCCAAGAGAAGAACACAAAACCAAACCTCATCTTACAAAATAAAAGAAGGACTGGGAATGTGGCTTAGTAATAGAGTGCTGGCCTAGCACATACATGAAGTCCTGGGTTTGGTTCCTCAGTACCACATAAAGAGAAAAGGCTGGAAGTGGTACTGAGGCTTGAGTGGCAGAGTGCTAGTCTTGAGCAAAAGAAACTCAAAATGAATGGTGTTAAGAAAAATGTAAAATTAATGAAATAACATCTCTCTCCCTCCCCTATATCCCTTCCTGCTTTCCTCCCTCCCTCCTTTTCTCAGTACTAGGGTTTATACAAAGGATTTCATGCTTAGGCAGGTGTTTAACTCTTAATCCACACCACGGCCTTTTTGTACTTTAGTTTTTAAGTTAGGGCATCCTGTTTTCTTCCCATCCCAGGACCAGCCTCCCATCTAGCTGAGATTATTGGAATCAGCCCAGCTTGATGATTGTGATCAGATCTCACTTTTTGCCTGGGTTGGTCTTGGATTGCAGTCCTCTCAATCTATGCCTCCCAAGTAGATGGTACTACAGGAGTGATCTATCATGCTTAGCCTTTAAAATGATCACTTAGAGTTGGGCGCAAGTGGCTCCTGCCTGTAATCCTAGCCACTCAGGAAACTGAGATCTGGTTCAAAGCCAACCAGTGCAGGAAAGACCATGAGACTCTTATCTCCAATAAACCACCAAAAAACCTAAGTGGTCCTGTGGCTCAAGTGGTAGAGTGCTAGCTTTTAGCTGAAGAGCTAAGGGACAGCAGCACCCAGGCCCAGAGTTCAAGTCCCAAGACAGACAAAAAAAATCACTTAGGAAGATAAAAAAAAAAAAAAAAAAAAAAACTCCTGAATTCTCACATTTATTTAAATAGCGTCTGCCAGTCATATTTTATAATGCACTTATGGGGCCCATGAAATCTTTTATTTTTAAAATACAATAAAATAGTACTAGAGCAGTTGGGATATTGTTCTGCCAGTAACACTACTGTAAGAGCCTCGGAGGGAGCAAGCAAGCCGGCTACAGGCCAGCGCCGCCGCCGCTTCTTCTGAGCATCAGTGAGAAGCAGCAAGCAGCCATGGCTGGGGCACAGGCTCCTCAGGCCAGACCCTGCAGGCAGGGCAGCCCCTCCAAATCCCTCCAGCGGCTGACCTCAGGCCTCAAAGGCTCCAGCGCCGAGCTTCCTGGGCTCATCCCTAGGCTGGAGGTGCAGTGTGAAACAGCAAAGGAGCCAGCGAGACTCCTCCAGTGTCAGGGCAACCAGGCAGGAGTGGAGCCAAATGGCCAAACTTGCAGCAGCGACTGCAGCAGTTGTTGCTGCCTCGTGCAGCATGGGCCAGGGCTCCTGCAGCTGCTCAGGCACAGCCAGAGGCGGAGAAAAACTCCAGGACTGACACAGCCCCCTTCCACCCAATCGGCCTAAGATCTGGGAGCTGGATCTGGAGCAAAAGGAGAGGGGTTCAGATGGGTGTTGGAGGCATAGGCCTACAAAACCCCATCTGAGCACCTGTGTGCCCTGAGGGTGCATGCAGGCATGCATTCCTTCCTTCCAATTTATTTATTTTTGTTGGTCGTGGGGCTTGAACTCTGGGCCTGGGCGCTGTCCCTCAGCTTTTCAGCTGAAAGCAAGTGCCCTACCACCTGAGCCACAGGACCACTTCCAATTCTTCTCGGGGAGGAAGGGACACCCCTTCCTCCATGCTGGGCAAAGGTTCTGCCCCCGGTGCAAGACTCAGGTAATGGTTTGCTCAAAGTACCATTCCTGCTTCATCTACTTAACCACGTAGAACAATGCCTGGAGACTCCCCCTATGTGTAATCACCTGTGCTTTACCTACTTTTACAACCTTGATTAGTGGAACTGCTCCACATTTGTTGACAAGGATTAGCTTTTTCTGTTTAAACTCTCATTGCCTGTGCTCCCATAAAACTGTTTAACTCTCTGCCCCTGACTGAAGATTTACTTCTCCTGCTTGTGTGCTGTATATAAGCATGTGATGTTTCAATAAATTTTGTCTATACCCACATGGTGTAGTCCCTTCTTGCCTATACCACACATCGTGTTCGCAGATCCCACTGTGGAAACAGCAACAAATGGGGTTATGCCAGTCGATGCCTCTGACATCTCCCCCCTTATTTGTTTTTTAAGTACAACTGTAAGCAAGAGATCCTTTGCAGGAGGGATTTGCAGAAACTATTTTGGAATGTAGACAGCAATATCTTGACAAGACATAATGCAATCGATCTGTAGAAACACTATGTTTAAAACTGTGCCACCAGGTATGAGGGTCCAATTGGTTTAGCACAGATGCAATTCCCTCAGACAGACCTGCATATCCCACCCCAGGGAGTTGTGCCAAGAAAGTCTCAATGACTTCCTGCTGTAACTAGTGGATGTCCCAAGTCAAATTTCCTTGCAAGACTGGCAAGTGGTAGTGAAGTCCCTGCCAAGTAATGTTAGAAGTGTTGAATCAAGTAGGAGTGATGCACAGTTTATTGAGCTCTAATCACACTTGAAGGTTAGCTGTTTCTGCAGATCAATTATCTAGTCTCCCATCCACTGCACCGTGTGTTGCAGTGTGTTCAGATGGGAATCAATGTCCTGTTTAATATTGTGCTGATGAGTCCATAGCTGGTGACAGTCCAGCCACTTCTCTACAAAGTCCTTGGTTTGGATGGAGGAATGCAGGGCCACTCCAGCAGTCGCAGCAGTCATGGTGATAGCAATCATTTCAAGGATCACAGCTACACTCAGACCCAGGAATCTCCTAGTTCTCTTCAGCAGTTGCTGGAAGACTCCTTTCAACAAACCAACAGTGGGGCTCTCCTGCCAAGGTCGGGTGAGGTTAACAGGCACCCAGACCCCTAGGCGAGATCTTAATATCAGGAGAGACTGAGAAGGCATATTAAAAGAAATAGTATGATTTAAGCATGTAAAGAGTCCTGGCTGCGTGGGTTCTCATTGATTGACACTGTCCCTGTGGGCTAGTAGATAGGAAAGTTTAATACAACCCTGTACAGTAGAAGAATGGTTCCTGTAAAATGTATAATTTGCCTCATGGGCCCTAGTAAAGTGACCAATCCAATTCTGAGTTGTATTGGGTGGCAAGTTTTATAAACGCCACTGCTCAGGCCCTAAGTGTCCCCTGAAATTTATATGTGGCCTACGAGGCACAAGGCCTCCATCATGTCAGGTGAGCAAGCCAATGGGTTCTACATGATTTATAACTCCATTGTATAGACGTCACCGTCAGAAGAATTATTAGTATACCAATCACCAACATGCTTTTCAGAATAATTGGCAATGAAACATCCATGAGGACCTCAATCTATAAATGAGATGTTATCATTATGCTGTATAATCTTTCCTCTAGGGTTTTGACACTGAGACCACTGAATAGAAACATAAACCCAATTCAATAATTAATGTCCTGACATACTAGGTTAGGTGGTTGCCCAGTCTTATTTGTATAAGAATGATCCTGACCAATAAAATTTAAGGAACTTGTTCTGAATAGCCCCATATGATTGTTGATCTTATCATCAGGCAAGATGTATGCCCATACCTGTCTTCTGGTTGGTAAGCAAGGTGATGTCCCTAAACACAGTGGTAAAGACTCAAATCCTAAGGAAATAATACAAGGTATTCCTTCCTCACCTGGATGAGTAGGGTCTGCATGATCCCATGGTGGCGGAAAATACGTGCTGTCATTTGTATACGCCACCGGACCTTGGTCTAGCTAATCCACTAATTTTAACAATGGTGGGTGAGGGACATAGGCCCAATATGCATGTTCACTGCAGATGTATTCACAAGCAGTGCAATCACGGCCAAAACAGATATTCAGGTATTCTAGGGGTTTTTGTACTGACCAGGGTGGCTTTGGTCTTGTGTCAACATCTTATTCTGACCCCATGTTGGTGGGGTCAAGCTGGTTTTCTTAAGATAAGGATGATGGCTTCCTCGGGACTTAAAGCTTAGGTCTGCGAATCTGCGTACTAGATCTTCTTCCTCAGGGATGTGTTGTGTTGTTTTTGTTTCTCTGGAGGTCGGATGAGTCAAAAAGGGACCCAGATGTTGCCAGTGGATCCATCTGGAATGATAGAAACACTGTTTTCCCTTATGGGGCATTAGTCTTAGTCTTCATTGATTAAATTTTTTAAACCATATGGGAATAGATAGTGAGGTGGTGCTAGAGGGATAAAATGCTTTTCAGCTTTAGTGAAAGGATAACTTTGAGTGAAATTTTAAAAATTTAAATAAGGTGAAGGCAAAAGTTTCCCTTGGGGATTCCCCTTTTTCGTTTTTTTTTTTTTATAATTGAAGCTTAAATGTTTTATGGGTGTGTAAACAGTTGGCATTAGTCTACACAGGTTGATTAAAGAAGTTTTCCTAGGGACTAACTTTAGTAAACTCCCTTAATATTTTTCTGGTTGTACACTGGCTTTTATAATATGGTGTGGGGTAGTTTGTCAAGGTGACAACTTTTTACTAATTACATTTTATTCCAAACTAGAGTTTAGGCATAATTTTTTAACTTTTAATAGCTGTATGGACCCTGTTGGGGGGGGGCTATAGCAGCATAGCCTGTTTAGTACTTTGGTTTGTAAAAGATTTAAATAGTCTAGGATGTTTAAAGGTAAAATCCATAAGAAGTTCCACTTGTAGGTGTTCAGTGGCAGTTTTGTAATTGAAAAACAAGTTATAAAAGCAGAACTAACAGTTAGTGATTACAAATTGCATTAAGGCAAATAGGGTGGTTAAGTCCAAACAACTGCCTGTAGACATCCTGGTATCTAGGCTGGAGATGGGGGCATTGCACCCAGCTTCAAGGCCTGGAGGTGGGACAACTCTTACCTTGAAATCCTAGGAAAACATTACCTCCCCAAATGGGTGAAAGCATTGTTTAGCTCCTCAAATAGCCTAGGTGGGACAGGCCATCATTTGGCATACAGATGTTTAGTGTAGCTCCTGGTGCTTAACTCTCTACTTAAGCCCTTATCTTTGAAAATTTAACATTTGGTCTAAATCCTGATATAAATGATCTTTTTAGTAATTATCAGACCACAATTTTGTTTTATTTTGGTGTTTATACCAATGTTTCTCTGCTTACCTGGGACTTATTTGTCTCAGTTAAATTTGAATTTTCTCCTTCCTTGTTCTAATTAATACCCTATCTGTTTACTTTTGATCTGGCCCTAACAATTTCATATTTTATTCTTAAACAAATTTATTTGGTTAGTGTCAGCCTAGAATTTACTGCCAATTAGGGTCTTAAGCACATACAGAGCAGTTTGGATTGAAGCTATTCCCCACATTTCACAACCTCAGCCTTTTACAGCCAACTATTACAAATGGTTGACAAGTTCTTGCCCAGTTATGCATGCTTATAAACTAGCTTGCCATGACCTCCAGCTCTGATCAATTTTAGAAGAGCCAAACATTATTGCCAAAGTCCCAGGAGTGCCTCTTTCTATGTTAGGGTAAATGCAACCTTGACATTTCCCTTGGTCACTGGACTTGAACTTAGTGCCTGAGTGCTGTTTTTCAGCTTTCCAGTGCAAGGATTGCGCTTTGCCACTTCGGACTCCAAAGCAACTCTGCCCACTTTTTTGGCACTCTGCTGGCTAGTTAGAGATGATAATCTTTCTCTGCCTGGACTGGCTTTGAACTGCAGTTTGTAGATTGCTCACCTTTGGTCCTCAGCTCCACCAACATCTGGGCCCCCTCCCATTTCTGGAGTTCCCTCCATACAACTGGCCTCTCCCTCTCTCCACCCAGACCCACCAGAACTCCTATCTACCTCACTTCCTTTTGTCTCAGATACTTCTGCTACCAGGATGGTGATGGAGGTCATGTGCTCCCTCTTGGGGGAAATATGGCTCCTCTAATAAACCTTGTAATAATCTTTCTCCTTTGCCTGCCTGCCTCTGCATGGTCCCATAGGATGGATGTGTCTGATCCTCTTTCATTGGTGGCTCCATACTGGGATAGGTTCCCCAGTGCATTTGCTCCCCCTGCACCTCAGAAGGGAGTTCCACCAGCTTCCCTGGGACCTATTCTGAGATCCTTCACTCCAGTCACCAGAGGACCATCAAGGTAACTTCCTCCTGACTGAGCGCTCTACCAGCCCATCCAGCCCCACTAATTAATTCCCACTCCAGGGTAAGTGACAAGTTTGTCCGAGGTCGGGGTTTCTGATTCCAATATCAGTGGTAAGGCCACCTGAGCCTTTCTGGGCTAACTGAGCCCCACCCTCACCATCTGACCAAAAACTTGGCCAAGTGCTAGAATTAGCCACTAGGGGCCTACCATGGCCCAAGGACCCACCTTGGACCAACATAAGGACAGTCTCCACTGGTGGGGCCACCACCTATTCAGGAGCCAACCTGCACTGTAGAGGACACTCTACTGTAGGCAAATGGCTTCAGGTCACTTACCATGGGAAGCACACTAAATTTCTTTACATTAAGGCCACCTGGCCTTGGAGGGCTGTTGGTTCCCCATCAGTTAAATTTGGCCCCAGATTTAAAACTCCACTTCTGAGAGTGCTTGAGCAAGTAGCTCGCTCTCTCTCTCCCCCTCCCCTTAAACTCTCCCTCTTGCCAAAATTACCTGCTTGTAACCTCTTTCACAAGTATTTCATATGCTAAACGCGTTGGTTAAGCCCTGGAAGAATGTAACCAGTAATTGCTTGTTTCTACTCATTAGATAGAAAATGGGTGAGTTTAAGTCTAAACTCACCGAAATAAAGGCCAACAAGTTTGGATATTACCAAAAGTGTATTAATCTTCTCTCTAGCATTGAGCAAGTAGTGGATGTGCCAAATTGGCATCTTGGTACTTCAGCTTGGTACTACCCCTTCCCCCTCCCCTGTCCTGTGTTGCCATTATGCTAGGCCAAGTGTATGTTCCTATTGCCTCCTGTTCACTAGGTTTCTTGTTGGCAAAGTTTTGTATTTTAAACTGACCACATGGTTCCTTCATAATTAGAAAAGTAGTTCCACTAAAATTTCAAAACTTTAGAAGTCTATTTTAAAATCTAAGCATGCTCTATAATCTGTGCACAAACATGTCTGTCTGTGTCTTATTTGAATAAATGTAAGTGATTATGGTTTCAAGGTTACTCTGCCTACTAAAAATCTTTGTCAATGGAAGCTGTGAATTAATCTAAATTGCTTTAAAACTTTGTGACCTGATTAAGCCAAAGAAAAAACAGGCAGTTTTAAAAGACCTTGGAAAAGGACTTAAAAAAGACAATGTCCTTTACAAAGTAAATGAAATTGGTAACTAAGTTGGCTGTGAATTATGTCATTCCTATGTCCATCTATGCTAAGAGTTAACTATTGTACACTGACCATGGCTAGTAAACTAAAGCTAAGGGTTTCATTCTCTGTTTTCTCCCCTGTGTGCCGATCAACTTCAATTAAGATCAAGGGAGCAGAGTGACTATGCCCAGGCACAGCTGCCTAAACCAGTGGCACCAGCCTGCAAAAGCCAATGTAAACCAGGTCTCTAACCAGTATATGTAGAAATATTGCAGGTTACCAACAGGAGGTGCAACAGTCCATACATGCTGGGAGATGCCACAGTCTCTCTCAGACTCTGGCCTTGCTTCATCTCACATGACCAAAAGCCTGTTAATTAAAGGTAAAACACAAGCCACATTAGATATTTGGTTCTGTAAATGTTAATCGCCAGAAGTTAGACCATACAGGGTGTATGAGCAAAGGATAGAAATTGATTTCTATACTATTTTACAATTGGAGGTAAATTCCTAAAGGTAACTCAGACTGCAGGAAAAAAATATGGCCACTCTTTCTATTCACTGCCCACAGGACAGCCTACAAGCAAAGAATATACAGCCCAGTGTTTCAATGATGCATTTAAATGCAAATTAACATAACTTCACAAAAAGGATTTAAAATGACATCCCCCTTGTAAAAATTTGAGAAGTTGTGGGGAGTGGCTGGCCTCCCAGACAAGTTTAAAAGATAAAATTTTCCTAAAGGTTTATTTCAAAGTTAAAAAAAAAAAAAAAAAAAAAAAGGATTATTCAGGTTTGCCCCTAAAGTTTTTTGTAACAGTTGCCGGAAGGCCCACAGTAAAAGATAGGACAAGTTTGTCAAATGTAATTTAATAAGTAAAACCATGCTTATAAAACTACTTCCAATGACCATCTTTGTTGCTTTTAATTGGAGTAAAAGTGACTGTTTGTAAAAAAAAAAAAAAAAAAAAAAAACTCATTGATCTGTCGTTCGAAGCCAGTCCAGGCACAGGCAGACTAAAGTCCCTGTGAGATTGTCATCTCTAATCTGCCAACAGAGTGCTCAAAGCTGAGTTGTTTTGGAGTTTAAAGTGGCCAAGTGCTAGTCCTGAGCTGGAGAGCTGAGGGACAGCACTCAAACCCTGAGTTCAAGTCCAGCGACTGACCAAGGAAAGTGCCAAAGATGTATTTATCCCAACATAAGAAAGGCACTCCAGGGACCCTGACAATGTTAAAACATTCAGAGGCAATTACAAACAAATGTTTGGATGACAAAAGTGGTATCAGGTCCTGAGTTACTTGAGCTTTGTCTTCCAAAAAATTGATCAAGCCAGAAGGTCATGGAAAGATAAGTTTTTAAACATTCCTATCACCCATGTTGGTGTAACTGGGCAAAACTTTCCAGAGATCTGTGATAGTGGGTAGTAAAAGCTAAGATTGTAGAATGTAAATCCCAAAACCCCTGTATCTGCTCAAAGTCCTTAATGGCAGTAACTTTTGAGCTGGTTAAATTCATCTGTTGAAAAGCTTGTAAAGCTGAGATTATGTTCCTATTGAGATCTGTCTAAAGGCCTACATAGGTAGGCATTCCTCTGCCAGACAGAAAATGCTTTTATAAACCAGGGTGTTAAACAGGCTATGCTGCTGTAGCCCAAGAAAAGGCCTGTACATTTGTTATAGGTTAAATGTTGTCTATAAGCCACTTTAAACAGGCTACCCAGAGGCAGTGGGCTGTACTTAGAGTGCCAATCAGTCTCAGGTTAAAAGCATCTACTGGGCTTTCTTTTAAAAATCTCTGACAAGTAATTGTTAGTCAATTGTTAACAAGTTATAGGTAACCTCCATCTCATTGATCTCCTTGTTGCTTTAACTGGAAATAAAAAGAGCTTTTGTAAGAAAGTTCAAAGCCATCTTGGGTACAAAAAAAATCCTTCTAAAACTCCATCTCCCTACTAATCAGCACAGAACCAGGACTATCCAGCCAAAGGCTGAAAGTGGCATTGTGACTCTAAGTAGTAGAGTTTAGCCTGGAACAGAAGGACTCAGGGACAGTGCCCAGGCCTTGAGTCCAAACCGTAAATGCCAACCGGGACAAGCTATCCCAGCAATGGATGTTGAGACAATGGCCAGGACAAAGTCAGTCCTGACCATGGAAAACCATGGAAAAGAATAAGAGATGATACCCTAAATGGAGTCACTTTATGCTTTATGCATTGTTTCTGGCAAAACTGGAGCTTCAGCTTCCACCCCCACTACAAAGGCAGAGGAGGGGTCCCGCAGAGCAGTGAGGACCTCACAGATGAAGTCCTTCAGGGGAGGGGGCCTCACAGAAGAGGCTGCAAAAGGGAGTATACCTCACTGGGAGGCCGCAGAAGTGAGAGTGCCTCGTGGGGAAGGGCACAGAAGTGAGGGTGTCTTGTGGGGGAGGCCGCAAAAGAGGGGAGGGCCTCACAGGGGAGACTGCAGAGGAGGGGAAACTGCAAAAGCAGTACACAGAGGAGGAGTTTAAACTTAAACTCATCCATACTTTTACCTTCAGTTGCAAGGGAGAGGGAAAGAGGGAGAGGGAAAGAGGGAGAGGTAGAGAGGAAGAGAGGGAGAGAGGGAGAGAGAGAGAGCCAGAGCTATCTGCCCAAGCACTCGCAGAAATGGAGTTTTAAATTTGGGGCAAAATTTGATTGAAGGGGCTCAGAAGCCCTCCAAGGCCCAGGTGGCCTTAATGTAAAGAAATTTAGTGTCCTTCCCATGGTAACGGACCTGATGCCATGGGCCTATATTAGAGTGTTCTCCACAGTACAGGTTGGCTCCTAAAGGGGGTGGTGGCCCTGCCAGTGGAGAATGTCTTCATGTTTGTCCATTTGCATTCCTTGGGCCATGGAGGAGGGGTCCTTGGGCCAAGGTAGGCCCCTGGCACTTGGCCAAGGTTTGGCTCTGATGAGGGGAAGGGGGGCTCGGTAAGTCACAGAGGCCCAGGTACCCTTACCACTGAGATATCAGAATCAGAAACGCAGACCTCAGATAAACTTTTCACTTACCCTGAAGTGGGACTTAATTAGCAGTGTTGGATGGGCTGGTAGAGCGCTCAGTCAGGAGAAAGTTACCTTGGTGGTCCTCTGGTGACTGGCGTATAGGATTTCAGGATAGGTCCCAGGGAAGCTGGTTGAACCTCCTTCCGAAGTGGAGGGAGGATCAAACCCACTGGGGAGCCTATCCCCACAGGGGCGACCAATGTAAGAGGATTAGACAAAAATCCATGCAAGGGCAGGAAGGCAAAGGAGAAAGATTATTACAAGGTTTATTAGAGAAGCGATATTTCCCCCAAGAGGGAGCACATGACCTCCATCACTATCCTGGTAGCAGGAGGATCTGAGGGAAAAGGAAGTGAGGTAGATGGGAGTCCAGGTGGGTCTGGGCAGAGAGAGGGAGGGGCCAGTTGTATGGAGGGAACTCCAGAAATGGGAGGGGACCCAGGTGTAGGTGCTCATACTTCGAGCTCATGACTCTACCTGATTCTGGGGCCTGGATGAGTTGCCTTGATCTCTTCTAAGTCACTTTACCGCATGAGGCTTTTCTGAACTCATACATCACTGCAAATTGCTAACATTCCTCCCTAGCACATCACTCAATATATTTTTTCCATCATATATTTAAACATATTTATGTTTATACATTCCCTACCCTCCCCCAACCCCACACACAAAGGCATAGACCTTCGAAACAAAGCTTTTCTTTTTTTCCTTGCTACAGTGTCTAGAACCTAATAAACTCAATAGATACAAAAGGGTGAGTTGGGTACTAGTGTCACACCTGTAATGCTAGCTATTCAGGAAACTGAGATCTAGAATCACTTTTTCCATTTATTTCCCATTTTCATTAAAATTTAAGCGTTAAAGGAACTTTTAAAGAGAATCAAGACTTCCTTTTTTCTGGAGGTTTCCTTCACTCCCTTTCACCTAGTCCAGCTCAACCTATGTCCCCCTGGGAGCTTTGGCATCCCAGAAAATCCACAGTCTCTCAGACCCCAATTAAATTCAGACAGAATCCAGCATTGCCTTTAGTCATGTGGTGGGCAGAGCAGAAAGCATACACCACGTGTGCTACCCAACACCTCAAATCCACACCTGTGCCACTTCCATACTCCCAGCCACATGAGCAGAATTGTGTCACCATCGCTTGCACTGGCATAGGCTTCCATGGTCATCAGGACAGATGTCCTGAGAGTTATTTCATCTGCATAAGGTGACATTTCCTGGGTCCAGGTATATTGCTGATCTGGGAAATCACTGGCATTGGAGCAAGCCAGGGCTGCTGCAACCGCATTGTAGGATGCATCTCTCTGCAGCAAAACCTGAGGCCCTTCCTTCCTAGACACAGTGGAGATCCTAGAAAATTCCCTGCTTGTCCCTAGATGAGTCCATGAATATATCCACAGCCCTCATCTGTCAGAAATGAACAAAGAGTACAGAATTGTTCAAGTCATTTTCCTTCTTCACAGAAGGGTGCACTATCATCCTGGCCCCCCAGAGCGAGGCAGCACACCAAATGGGGGGATCCACTTGGTTTTCATCCCAACCTAGGAATGATATTGTCCCTTCTCATGTTGCTAAGGTGTCAGGATCACATCTTTGTAAACAATCGGTTACCAGGGTAATAGGGTCATAGAAGGAAGACAAGTCATTCTAACCATCAGTGGACCATCCCTAGTCAGGAGGCAGTGTACTTTGGGAGGCTATTGCTCAAAAACAAACATCCTTTTTACCTGTTAATGAAACTGCAACTCCACTGCACCTCACCTTTGTCATTACAACAACAACAACAAAAAGAAAAAGAAAAGGGTGTTTGGGACTTTCTTGTCAGGACTGGCTTGAAACCACAATCCTCAGATTTCAACCTTCTGAGTAGTGCCAAGGTTTTTTATGAGACAATTCTCTCAAATTAACCACCAAGAAAGAAGCAAAAAGAAATAAAGAAAAGTCCAGGACTTGAGCTGAGGCTCAACTGGAAGATCATGGACAGCACCCATGCCCTGATTTCAAACCTATGACCAGCACATCATCATCATTATCATCATCATCATCATCATCATCATCATCATCATCATCATCATCATCATCATCATGTGAATAAAAAGACTGTAAGAGCCTATTAAGAATATTAAAATTGAGGGCTGGGAAGTTGGCTCAGTGGTAGAGCTCTTGCCTTGCATGCATGAGGCCCTGGGTTTGATTCCTCAGCACCATATAGCAAAAAAGACAAAAGCCGGAAGTGGCTCTGTGGCTCAAGTGGTCGAGCGCTAGCCTTGAACTGAAGAGCTGAGGGATAGAGCTCAGACCCAGAGTTCAAGCCCCATGACCAACCACAAAAAAAAGAATATTAAAATTGAGTGAGCCAGGCACTTTTTGGTGGCTGACATGTAATCCCAGTTAGGAGCATGAAATCTCAGGATGGTGGTTAAAAGCCCACCTGGGCAGGAAATTCCATGAGGCTCTAATCTCCAACTAACCAGCAAAAATGCCAGAAGTAGAGCTGTGGTTCAAGTGGTAAAGCAACAGCCTTGAATGAAAAAGCAAAATAACAGTGACCAGGCCCAGATACATAGGGTAGGACTACTAATAATTAATCAATTAAATACAAAACACAAATAAAAATCAGAGTGGAAGATGAGCACAAAAGCCAAGAGAATTGGTGGTTTACACCTGGAGCTCAAGCTACACAAAAGACAGAATTTGAAGATCTGGGTTCCAAGGCATCCCAGGCAGAAAAGTCCCTTAGGAGTTTGTGAGTATGTATCAGGTAGGGGTCTTGAACCCAGAGCTGGAAATAGAAATTCTTTTTTCTTAAAGGTAGCATTCTACCACTTCCTTTCTTTGGGGGATGAAATGGAGATAAGTTTTACGGACTTACCTGCCCGGGCTTTCAACCCCAATCCTCAGATTTCAGTTGCTGATACAGTACTCTTATATTCTATGAGATTTTTATCTTCCATGACCTGCCAAAAAGTAAAAGAAGCCAGAAGTTGATCTGTGTGGCTCAAGCCACAGAGACTGCTTGCTTTGAGGGAAAACGAACAACAAAAACCCTCATACACAGTGGACCTGCCCTGGTTTCAAACCCAGGAAGTGACCAGGCCCTATGTTCAAGCCCTAGGACCACCACCACCAGCAACAAAAGAATGACTCAGGGACAGGGACTAGGCCCTGAATACAAAGCCTAGAAACAGCATTAAAAATAAAAGTAAAACAAATTCAGAGACTGTGGCTAGGCTCCAGAGTTCAAGGTCTAGAACCAGCAACAGGACACACACACACACACACACACACACACACACACACACACACACACACGAAATGAACAATATAATAAGAAGGCAAAAGAAGAAGAGAGAAGTCAATGAAATATTTTTAAGTAGTGGCTCATGCCTATAATCCTAGCTACTTTGGAAGCTGAAATTTTAGGATTGTGGTTCATAGTCAACCTGGGCAGGAAGCTCCATGACACTAGGTTTTATGTGTGCTAGTCCTGGGGCCTGAACTTGTGCTGTTTTGCACAAGACTAGAACTATTCTACTTCCAAGCTCTTGGTGATTAATTGGAGATGAGAGTCTCAAAAACTTTCCTGCCCTGGCTGGCTTCGAATCACCATCCTCTGATTTTAGAACCTGGCTAATGTCCCTGTCTTCCCATGAGAATCTTTCTTTTTTTTTGGTTGGTCATGGGGCTTGAACTCGGTGTGCACACTGTCCCTAAGCTCTTCAGCTCAAGGCTAGTGCTCTACCACTTGAGCCACAGGGCCACTTCTGGTTTTCTGGTGATTTAGTGGAGATAATTGTCTCATGGACTTTCCTTCCCAGTCTGGCTTTGAACTGCAATCCTCAGATCTCACCCTCCTGAGTAGCTAGGATTACAGGTGTAAGCCACTGGCACTCAGCTTTTTTTTCTTTTCTTTTTTCTTTTTTGTGGGTTGTGGGGCCTGAACTCCAGCTCTGGATGGTGTCCCTTAGCTCTTCAGCTCAAGGCAAGTACTTTACCACTGAGCCACTTCCCAGCTCCTCCATAAGAAACTTACCCCTTATGAATCACCAAATTTGTTTTACAAAGCCAGATGTTGAAATGTGGCTTAAGTTTTGGAGCCTGCCAGCCTTGCTCAGGACACGGGAGAGAGACTCCAGCACAGTGACCTTGCCCTGATTTCAGGTTTAGGAAGAGTCACCACTCCCTGTGTTCCAGCCCTAGGACCAGAACCAAATAAATAAATAACTCCCACATTTTCACTGTATTTGATGTTGGGGTAATTTGTGAAGGTGAAGGGAAAAAACAAATTGTTTAAATAGGGATACAGCTAGACCTATTGCAACAATGAGATGTACAAGAAATTATTTCAAAAAATGAACTTTACAACTTTTGCCTGGTGGGAGTGGTAGAGAACATTATATAAACAAAGCCATTCATGCAGCTGTTGCTCAAGCTGTTAAAGTATGCTAACCTTGAGAATAAACAATACAAAAAATGCTTCATTCACAATGGCCCTGCCCTGACTTCAAGCCTCAGGAGAGTGGCCATGTCATGAGTTGAAGCCCTAGCAACAAAAATGAAAATAAATAAATAAATAAAGCCAGAACTTTATCTGTGGCTCAAGCCATAGAGACTGCTAGTCTTGAGAAAGAAAAGGGAAAAACCTCAGACACAGTGGCTCTGCCCTGATTTTATGACTAGCAAAATCTAAGGCCCTATGTTCAAGCCCTAGGACAAGCAATGAAGAAAAAAAAAAATACAGCAACAACAAAAACTCAGCAAAAATGCCCAAGTCCTGAGTACAAACCATAAGAGCATCACCCAAAATAAATGCAGAAAGAAAGAAAAATACATAAAGAGCCACAATTTGAACTGTCTTGAGGTGGTAAGCCTACTAGTCTTGAGAAAAAATTAGGAATAATGACCAGGCCTGGAGTTCAAGTACTATAACAAGCTCAAAAAAAAAAATCTGTTGAGATCCAAAAGGAGTCTCTCAACATGAAGATAGGCTTGGCTATCTCACTGGAACATCTTGTGGCTGAGTTTACAGAACCACTCTCAGAAATCCGACCCTTTCATCCTGCCTTATGCAAACATCCTGCAACTGCTAATGACCACCCTTTCACCCTGCCCTATGCAAACATCCTGCAGCTGCTATGGCCAATGAAAAAGCTTCCTTAATGGCCAATTTAAAAGCTTCCTTATTCCAAGCATATAAATACCCCTGTGTGAAAAATAAAAATTTGCAGCTTGATCAGAATCCCTGTCTTGCTGTCATTCTTCATGTCTCTTGTCCCTTCATTCCTTCTCGCTTAGGTTCATCGCCCTCATTGACGTCCTGCAGGTTGGGACAAAAATCCACAAAAAAAACTTCAAAACAAAAACCTCAGAAACAGTGGCCAGCCCTAATAATAAGCTGGATGACCCAAAATTATGAAAAAGTGAAAAATAATAATAAATTAATGAAAAGAAGGACAAAAATATTAGAGCCAATTCAAGATTTTAAAAATATGGTTCACACCTATAATCCTACCTGCTCAAATAGCTGAAATCTGAGCATTTGTGGTTTGAATCCAGCCTGAGCAGGAAAGTAAATGAGAATTCTTTTCATTTATGCTACTCCTGGGCTAAAACTTGAGTTTTACTCAAGGGTAGAGCTCTACTGCTTCCTACCTGTTGCTGGTTAATTGGTGAAAAACGTCTCATTGATTTTCATGCCTAGAATGGCTTTGAACCTTGGCTCTCAACTTTCTTTTTTTTCCCTTATTTATTTATTTTATTTTATTTTTATTTTTTGTGAACACACTGTACAGAGGGGTTACAATTACATGGGCAGGTTAATGTGTACATTTCTTATCACGCATTGCAGCCTCCTCCTTTCTTTACCCTTCACATCCCTTCCCAGCCTCCAGCCCATCTGCCCACCCAATCCTCCCCGCTAGGCCCCCAACAACATTGTAAAGCTCGTTTTCGACATGACAATTTGTACTTCTCATTGTTGCAACAGGTCTACCTCTATCCTTAAACGACTTGTTTTTTCCCATCTCCTACACAAGTTATACTGACATCAAATATAGTAAAAGCAGGGTTATACTGTGGGGGAGGGACATACAAAGCTACAAAGAGATAATCTTATAAATGTGTTAGAAACAAATGCATGAAAGGAAAAAAAATATGAATACATATCTAAGGATTCATTTTCCTAACATCACATTATCTGACCTTTTCCGCTTGACTCATACATATACTTGATATTGCAAATAAGGGAAACCATGGGACCTATGTTTCTTTGGGCCTGGCTTACTTCACTTAATATAATTTTTTCCAAGTTTTTCCATTTCCTAACAAATGGGACAATGTCATTCTTTCTGATGGAGGCATAGAATTCCATTGTGTATATATACCACATTTTCTTGATCCATTCATCTACTGAGGGGCATCTGGGTTGGTTCCATATCTTAGCTATGGTAAATAATGCTGCAATAAACATAGTTGTACTAGTAGCTTTAGTGTGGTCTTGTTTGTAAACATTTGGATAAATGCCCAAAAATGGGATTGCTGGGTCATAGGGGAGCTCTATGTGAAGTCTTTTGAGGAACCTCCATACTGCTTTCCAAAGTGGTTGAACAAGTTTACATTCCCACCAACAATGAAGTAAGGTTTCCTTCTGTCCACATCCCCTCCAGCATCTGTTGTTGTTAGAGATCTTGATTTTAACCATTCTAACTAGAGTGAGGTTGTATCTCAATGTTGTTTTGATTTGCATTTCTTTTATGGCTAGGGAGGTTGAGCATTTCTTCATGTGTCTATTGGCCATCCTTCTTTCTTCTTCAGAGAAGTTTCTCTTTAAGTCTTTAGCCCACTTATTTATTGGGCAGTTGTTTCTTTGAGGATTTGTTGTTGGGTGGTTTAATTTTTTGAGTTCCAAGTATATTTTAGATATGAGACCCTTGTCTGTTGTATGGCTAGTGAAGATCTTCTCCCAATCCGTGGGCTTTCTATTGATCTTGCTAGCTACGTCCTTTGCCATGCAGAAGCTCTGCAACTTCATGCAATCCCATTTGTCCCACCTTTCTTTGATTTGTTGTGTTTCCGGGTCTCTATTCAGAAAATTTTGGCCTGAGCCAAGGAGACCTAGGGTTTCTCCTATTCCATCCTGTAATGTTTTCAAAGTGTGTACTTTGACTTCGAGGTCTTTGATCCATTTGGAGTTGATTCTGGTGCAAGGTGATATATAAGGATCTAGCTTTAGTTTTCTACAAGTAGTTAACCAATTTTACCAGCACCATTTACTGAAGAGGCTGTCTTTCTTCCATTCTATTGTTTTAGCTCCCTTATCGAAGATTAGATTTCTATAGGTCTGTAGGTTCATTTCTGGGTTTTCAATTCTATTCCATTGGTCCTGATGTCTGTTCTTATGCCAATACCAAGCTGTCTGGATAGTCATCTTGGCTTCCTGTAGTACTTTTTTCCTTTCTGTATTTTTTGACTGTTGTGGGGCTTGAACTCAGGACTTTTGTGCTGTCCCTGAGCCTCTTTGTACTCAAGCCTTGTGCTCTACCATTTGTGCCATAGCGCCACTTCTGGGTTTTGAGTGCTTAATTGGACATAAGAGTCTCACAAGGACTTTTCTGTCTGGGCTGGCTTCCAACTGAGGTCCTCAGATCTCAGCCTCCTGAGTCGTTAGAGCCATAGGACACTTACCTCACTTGTTAGGTTTTAAAAAAAGAGATAGCCGAGTAAGAACAGCACCATGCACGTGCTATTCAGGTAAAGGGTAGTTTTATTCAGTAGACCTGCTGGGACCAGGCAAGGTTGGCACTCCACATGTCTGGGAAAGGCCTTCGAATGAGAGAGAGCTGGGAAAGAGAGGAAAGAGAGAGGAAAGAGCTAGAAAAGAGCAGAGAGAGCAGAGAGAGCAGAGAGAGAGCAGAGAGAGAGTGTCTGGGCCCGGGCTAGGCCTTACCTAGGGTACGTGCAGAGAAAGGTGTGGCCACATCAAATTCAGATATGACCTCAGTGGATGCAAATGTGACTTCTTCCAGGTGTCCCAGTTGCCTAGGTAATGCAGTTACTGGATGGAGACTTTGCTGTGAGGAGGGTGGAGTCTGCTCGCCATCCAGGAGAGGACCTTACAATATTAACCACCAAAAAAAAAAAAAAAAAAAGATGAGCTATGGCTCAACTTGTAAAACTTCCATCCTAGAGGGGGAAAAAGCCCAACACCTCAAGAAGACTGGCAGGTCAAGCCCTAGGATCACCATAAAAAAATGAAAACCAGGGCTGGGAAGGTGGCTCAGTGGTAGAGGGCTTGCTTGCTTTGGATGCATGAGGCCCTGGTTCGATTTCTCAACATCACATAAGCAGAAAAAAAAGCTGCAAGTGGTGTTGTGGCTCAAATGGTAGAGGACGTGGAGCTGAAATGCTGAGGGATAGCACCCAGGCCCAGAGTTCAAGCCCCATGACCAGCCAAAATAAATAAATAAATAAAAGCCAAATACAAAGAAATAAAAACAACAACCAAAAATAACAAGGAAGAGTTGTGCATTGGCTAAAGATGTAGTGCCTGCTAACTTGGGGGGGGGGGTGGAGGGGGAGAAAGCATGGAGACTGGAGACTGGCCAGGCCACTTTGAAGCCCTGGGATTAACACAAAGAATAAAAACATAAACAAAAAGGCAGAAAGTGAGCTTTGGCTCAAATAGACTATCAGCTTTAAATCAAAAACAAAAACTAAACAACACTGACCAGGCCATGTGTTCAAGCCCTAGGCCCAGAACCAAAACATAAGAAAAACCTAGCCAGGTGCCAAAGGGTCACACCAGTAATCCTAGCTACTCATACTCCAGAGGCTGAGTTCTGTGAATCACAGTTTGATGCAAGGAAGGAAAGTCCGAGAAACATAATAGACTACTCAGAAAAAGCTGGAAGTGCTGCTGTGTTTGAAGTGGTAGAGTGTTAGCCTTGAGCAAAAGAAGCTCAGGGACAGGGCCCAGGCAGAAGAGTTCAAGCCCCAAGGTCGGCAAAAAGGAACAAAGAAAAAAGAAAGTGAGTAATTAAGCTGTGGCTCAAGGTATGAAGCCTGCTAGCCTGGAGAAAAAAGGTTAAAAATGTAAACAAAAGTATTAAAAAATTATTCCCAGAACCACATGCTCCAGTGCACATTTCCCTACATCCTTAGTGTGCAGACAACCAGGCCAATGCCCCTGCTATACCCTGTATCTCTATGCCAAAAATTTCAATTATTTGAAAACTGCCTTCTGAGAATTGCCACATAGGGACCACATTGAGAATTATTGACCTCAAAAATATTTATTAACATGATTTCTTTTATTCTTGTGATTTTTCTATGTCCTCATCATTACTTCCCTAGCACCTAGCAAATTACCTAGTATAAAAATATAGAGACATATCTGCTTATTGAACATCTACATGTATATTTGGGATAATAAGCTAGTTTATATAGGGTCATCAACACTGAGCAATTTTTACAATGAGCCTCATACTTTGTAAAAAACAAAAACAAAAACAAATAACACAATTTAACCCTCAAGAACTCTACATTTGCTAGTCAGCAGTCACTCATACCTCTCATCCTAGCTACTAAATGGAAGCAGGTGCTTGTGTTGTTAAAAATAGTAATGTTATAAAGGAAAAGCAGAGAATTATTATAGAGTATAGGAGATCAAGTATACACAACTATATATAATTCATGATCATGTACTGGTATTAGTACTGGAGAAAAAAATGAGAGGGCAGAATTGAGCCAATTGTCAAGACTGAAATATAGACAAAGATTAAGCAAAAGTATGGCATTGTGATTAATTTACTGAAGCCGGTAACTACTGTGGCTATGTAATAACGGGACATTTTTATCCTGAGGAGAGCAAGATTAAAATATGTAGGAATAGAGGACTATGATATATACAAGTTAATCTCAAATGTATGTCCACAAAGAGAACATACACACAAATAAGTGATTAAGCAAAAGAAGGAAAATGTTAACTATAGTGAATTTTCATAAAAAGCACACAAATACTGTTTATATTCTTTTTATGACTTTTCTTAAATTTGACCATTTTTAAACAATACTAGATTGAATAGAGAAGAGATGCACTTGAACTGCAGAAGATGAGTTCCCGAGGAGTGTTCTGAGAGGGTTTCATGGAGAAAGCAAACATTAGGGGATAAGAATAAAAGATCAAGTGTTACCATATGAAAAATTATGGAAATCCAAACATTCAGACTACAACAATAAAGTACCAAGAGTAAGAAAGTTCACAGACACAGAAAATAACTCAGGGCTACTGTGGGTTGAGGTAAGGCAAGAGGCATGAATGGTTTAATGGCCCAAAATTTCTGTCGAGGGTGATGGATATGTTTGGGATAAGATAAAGGTGATGGTTCTACAATACTGGAAATGTACTGAATGTCACTAAATTGTGGTTATAATAATAAATGTTATTACTATTTCCCTATAAAGAAAAAAATCATCCCATTTTAGAGGCTACTGTTTCCAGGAAACTCTCTGACATTATATACTCACAGGAAACTGTACTCTTTTTCTTACATTCAGTAGATTTTAAACATGTATTTCTTTATGTTTCTTTTTTCTTTTTGAGTTATAACCCTACTAGCACAGGCTGGCCTGGAACTTTCTGCTACTTTGTTGCTTGAGGAATGTCTTTCTTTTACCCAAGACATTCCATAACAAAATTTATTTTCTAATAACAACAACAACCAAAAAGATCAAGTATTAAGGTCCTTACCCTAGGACTTAGGAGCAAACAGGACATCCTGATTATATCAGTTCCCTCTGTCCAGAGAGCATTGTGTGCCTGGGGCGTACTGGTTTACAGAATGTCTCCTGAGCCTGGGAAAGATAGGGATAAAAGGAAAAAGCATCCCATGTCCTGTGCATGAGCAGGCAATGGGATATATGTTGTATTAAATATTTCTCTGGATATAGAACCTCCCTGCCCACTCTGACCTTGGATATGCACATAGCTCACAAGTCACCAACAAAGAGCAAGGCTTTCGCTCTTACTTCCATACCGTAAATGGTTACTATCTCAGTTTTTATTCACTGAAGTGTCACAAATGAATCACAATCACCAAGAAGTAATAACTTACCCTGGCCAGTTTGTCTGGTTTGCAGGAGATGTGTTGGTAAAAACATCTGTTATCTCTTCAGAAAAATCTTCATCCCATGAAAAAAAATAAAGTTTTACATGAAAAACATTCCAGAAAAACTGCTGAGGATCACAAGAAAGGTGAGAAGGAAGAGGAGTGAATGCAGCAGAAGTATGCATAACAATTTAATGAGCATGGAATATGAGTGCTTATAGAATTTTTTCCTTTCCTTCTCAAGTTTTTATGATGCATTGTTATCATTATCCAGTCTTTTACTATTAAACTTAAATGTCCAATTAAGACAAACATTTCTGAGACTTTTCTTCCACCACTGGTTAAGCTGAAGCTATAGGCGTTAGGGATAATAATAATCACTCGGCCTTCTGAGATTTCTGGGCAGACTTTGTGGCCTTGCCAGCTCCAGCAGACTTCTTGTCCACAGCTTTGATGCCACACAGCAACTGTCTCCTATCACAAACAGCAAGATGACCCAAAGGAGGATAGTCAGAGAAGCTCTCCACATACACAAGGCTTGCTGGAACCATATGAACCATGACAGCATCACTAGACTTCAGGAATTTAGGACTAGCTTCCAACTTCTTACAAGATCTCTGTTCAAGTTTCTCTTTCCACTCAGTAAACTTGCAAGCAATTTAAGCTGAATGACAATCCAGGACAGAGGCATAGTTAGCACTGATTTGGCCTGGATGGTTCAGGAAGGTCACCTGAGCAGTGAAGCTAAATGCTTCCTTGGGATCATTCTTGTTGTCATCACCCACGTTGCCACACCAAACATCTTTGGCTGACATGCTTATAGAATTGTTTTGTGTATAGTATGTCGATAGATGTTCTTAATGGGATTATAAGAGAGGTGGGCATTATCACACGTTGGCAATAAAGATAATGAAGGCTGGAAGAGGTCAATAATTTCCACAAGATTTCTTAGCAAAGGTTAGGAGTTAAACCTTGGCCTCCACTCTCAATGCTCTTTGCGTCACATTACAGAAGAATGAATGGAGAGTATGAAGCAGATACTGTATAAAGTAAATGGAATTCAGGGCTGGGAATGTGGCTTAGTAGTAGAGCCTAGCATGCATGAATCCCTGGGTTTGATTCCTCAGTACCACACAAACAGAAATAGACAGAAGTGACCCTGTGGCACAAATGGTAGAGCACTAGCCTTCAGCACAAAGAGGCTCAGGAACAGAACCCAGGCCCTGAGTTCAAGCCCCAGGACCAGAAAAAAAAGAAAAGAAAAAGAATTTAAAAATGGAATTCAAGTTATGGGAAGAGTTTCAGGCAGAGAAAATGAGTGCCAAGATTAGGGGGTGAAAGCATAGCAGGAAGTTTAGTATGATCACAGCATTTAATGTAAACAAAGGAAAAAAGCAACAAAGTAGGATCCAGCAAAGACTGGGCCTTTACACCCTAGTAAGATTTCAAAGATTCTAACGAAGAGATGAGGAACCACTGAATGATTTTTAGAACAGAGACAAGTATGATCAAATTTAAATCAAAGGAAGATAATTTTAGTGGCTGAGTAGAGAACTGATCAGCACTAATCTAGGAACAAAAAAGGAAGTAAAAGTGAGGGAATAATCCATGATCCAAGTGAGCAAGGTGATGTTTAAATCAGCGGGAGAAAGGATTAATGTTGGAAGGGTGCTAAGGAAAATGTTATCTTGATGATGGGAAAACAGAACACCTCACTGAAGAAACATGCAAACATATGGGTAAGTCAAGAGCAAACTATAATCAAGACAGCCAAACATACTGTCAGGAAATATTCCTTCTCTCTTTACACAAATAAATCCTATCCATTCACTCACTTTGAGACCAGCCTAAGGTTTTAGCCTTTGGAATCTATATATTTTTTAATCAGCAGTCTATAGCTTAAAGGGCAAATTGTTACTGCTTTATCTGACCATTGTCCCCAAAATTTCCCGGGATTGGCGGGAAGAATGTATCATAGCTCATTTGTGCCTCTCCCTTGGCATTTAAGAGAAAGAATTAAAATGACTTAGCAATCCCAATTATAAGATGGATTGTGAAGCTGATCTCATTAATACCATCCTTACCAATGTAACTCATTTAAACAACATTTAACTATATCCTAATATGAATAAAAATCTAAAACCTGACTCGTAGGTTGTCATCCAACTAAATCCTACTGGGTGCAAGAAATTAATCTGAAAATATAATGACATACCTATATCACAAAATATTGACAAAATGATCCAATAGCATGCAGAATTTTTTTCACTTATATTTATCTCATTCTGTTCTAAAAAATTATTTAGTGTGTACTTAGAATGTAAATAATATTCTAATATATACATTTAATTTACAATGTTCAGATATACAATGTATTATGTTTGAGTGTTAATAAACTTATTTTTTGGTAAGTGTTGTGAACAAAATGAGGCAGGTCACTGCTGTGGCTCATGCCTGTAAACCTAGCTATTTGAGAGGTTGAGAATGGAGGATTATAATTTGAGGTCAGCCTTGGCAGCACAGTTTGTGAGATCCCTTCTCAGCCATAGCCTGTTATATTAGTATGTGCTCATCCTCCTACACTAATGTGAGAGTCCAAAATTAAGAGGATCTCAGTTCCAGCCCAGCCTGGGCAGAAAATTTTAGGAGATTCCATCTCAACAGAGAGGCTGGACACAGTGGCAAGTGTCTGTGATCCTAACAATGACAGGAAGATGAAATCGGTAATTGTAGTTCAGGCATGCATCCAGGCAGGAAACCATACTCTCCCTGAAAATAGTAAAGGGAAAGCAGGGCCCAAGGCATGGCTCAGTGGTAGAGTGTCTGCTTACTAAGTTTGAGTGAGCTGAGCTCAAACCCCAGTACCATCATAACAAAGTAAAACAATGGTGGAAGATCACTACCAAATACTTTCCACACAATTAAGTATATATTGGGCAGGATTGTGGCCCAGTATTAGGCTAGGGGTGTAACTCCATGGTAGAGTACTTGCCTGAGGCTTTGCATTTGGTGACTGGCATTGAGATGAGAAGTTGCATCGAAAGTATATAGGATGGTGCTGGTGGCTCACGACTATAATCAGCTACTCAGGAGGCTGAGACCTGGAGGATGGACGTTTAAAGCCAGCCAGGCAGAAAATTCTGTTTAGATCTATCTCCACTTAGCAAGAAAAAGACAGACTAGTGTCGTGGTTCAGATTAGTAAGACATCAGCTGAGTTCAAGCTGTGGTCCTGGCACCAAAAACAACAATAACGAAATAAATAAATAAAGGAATAAAGTGTGGGCTTTGGAGGGACTTTGGAAAAAGGAAGGACTCTCCCAAAATCGGAAGACATATTCTTAGGCAAAGGGATGGCAATGACCAAAAATGCTGATAGAAAAAGATGACCAACACTACCGCAACAGCAGGTTCCTACATTTATCCCCTGTCAGCTACATCCATTTTTTCAGTACTTCATTGAGATATCATTAAATGCCAACATCACTGCTGAATTCTCAACAAATATCACTGAGGAGGGCTGGCACAGAGTGAGAGGAGTTGGGCAGGAGTCACTTTTCAGAGTCATTTCTGGTGAATATATTAGACAAAAATCCAACTGTTTAGAAAATCCCTCAGAGTCCTCTGAATGGTATTTAAAGTTCAGGATTCCCATTCCTACACCAAACAGATGCTGATTACATGAACAAATGCAGTTAATTGCACAAAAAAGTTTATAAATAACACAACTGTCATATTGAGGACTAATTAGAAAGAATGCAACTATCTAAACACATCACAATGGCTTTATGTGTTTCCTAAGTTAAGACTTCTAAAAAGCAGATTTTTTAATCTATTATATCTTTGGAATCATTAAAATAATTACCATCCCTTGCTTATGACTATTATGCCACTTATTGAATACATTATTTCATTTTTGTTTTGTTTTGTTTTGTTTTTGCCAGTCTCGGGGTCTGAACTCTGGGCCTGGGCACTGTCCCTCAGCTCTTCAGCTCTTCAGCTCAAGGCTAGTGCTCTACCACTTGAGCCACAGTGCCACTTCTGGCTTTTTCTGCTTATGTGGTACTGAGGAATCGAACCCAAGGCCTCATGCATGCAAGGCAAGCACTCTACCACTGAGACACCTTCCCAGCCTCTGAATAAAGTATTTCATTTAGTACTTATTTTAACAACCTGTAAGGAATTAGATTGGGTTACCTTACAGATGAGAAAAGAGCTCAGTATCACAGGTCACATGGCTTTAGTAAAAGACAGATCTTTATTTTGACTCAGTGGATAATTCCAAAGCCCATCATAGTTAAATGCCATCTCAATACTTCAGAAGAACATTAAGAACTTATGTTCAAAAAATCTTTTTTTCTTTTTTTGTGCAAGTCCTAGGGCATGAACTCAGGGTGTGGGTGCTGTCCCTGAGCTTCTTCAGCTCAAATCTAACACTCTATCACTTGAGCTACAGCTCCACTTTGGGCTTTTGGTAGTTACCTGAGGATCAGAGTCTCACAGACTTTGCTGGTGAGCTGGCTTTAAACCCAGATCCGGGGTCTCAGTTTCCTGAGTATCTAGGTTTACAGGTGTGAGCCACCAGTACCTGGTCAGAAAACATTTTCTAATCAGGAATCAAGCTTTTACATAGACTAAGGAATCATTTATTAGTAAGATGTTATACAATTGTCTAGTATGACTTCTTAAACACGATGCTGAAGACAACAAACAAAAAAGAAAATGTCCCAGTCTGCATAAAATCCATACTAAAGGAGTAAGAAAAGTTTCTCACTGAGAAATATTTGCTTTGTAGAAAACTTGAAGACTAGTTATTTTACAGTTGATGAGAAATAGAAAAAAATCAAATGAGGTTTAGAGATATCAGTGGCAAGCACACTGACAGTTCAAAGAAGTAAAACAGAGAGCCATCTTTAAAAGCACTGACATTTGGAAAATTTTAATCTGGCAGCTCTCAAACATGCTCGTCTCAGGACTCTTAATACTCTTAAATTTTGAGAGCTCCCAAAGAGCTAATTAAAAAGGTAAGGTGGCTCAGTGGTAGAGTGCTTGCCTTGCATGCATGAGGTCCTGTGTTCGATTCCTCGGCACCACATAAGTAGAAAAAGCCAGAGGTGGCACTGTGGCTCAAGTGAGAGAGCGCTAGCCTTGAGCTGAAGAGCTGAGGGACAGTGCCCAGACCCAGAGTTTAGGCCCCGCAACCGACAAAAAAAAAATGTAAGTAGAGCCAGGAACTGGTGGCTCTCACCAGTAATCCTGGCTACACACTCAGGAGACTGAGATCTATAGATTGCTATTAAAAGGTAGCTGGAGCAGGAAAGTCAATGAGATTCTTATCTCCAATAAACCACTCAGAAAACAAAACAAAACAAACCCAGAAGTACAACTATAACTCAAGTGGTAGACTGCAGCTCCGGATCAATGCCTAAGTGCTGAATTCAAGCCCCAGGACTGGCACAAAAATAAATAAATTAAATAAAAAATAGGGGATACACATGCATTAGCATGTACACGCACACACACGAGAGAAACAGACAGATATGTTAAAAAGTAGAACTCAGCTAATGAACAAAGCATCAGGTATTGAGTCCTAGTTTCACAACCCAAACAAAAGAAAATTTAGAACTCAAGTGCTTATGGTAGTTTTGTAAACTTAAGAACAAAAACACTGGGGATGGGAAGGTGGCTCAGTGGTAGAGTGTTTGTCTTGTATGCATGAGGCCTTGAGTTCAATTACTGAGCACCACATAAGCAGAAAAAGTTGTAAGTGGTGCTGTGGCTCAAGTGGTAGAATACTAGCACTGAGCTTAAGAGCTGAGGGTCAGCACCCAAGCCCAGAGTTTACTCCCCACAACTCACCAAAAAGAAAGAAAAAGAAAGAAAAGAAACACTACTTATTAATATACGCTTATTGAAAAACACTGTATTTTCCAAAAAAGGTAAAATTTCAGCAGAATAGTCCCATTGTTTTACATCTTTAATAAATCTCTTCATCCTTTAGCCTAATGAAAGACACCTGTATTCTCTCATCTGCTTTTATACTGTCTGTTGGGTTATGTTGTTTCAAGTATATGCAGGAAAACTACCTTACAAAGTCACTTAGTTAGAAAAGGAAGAAGTATTTTAGTTGCCTTCTCAGATTATCAATAAAGCTAATGCTGGCATACTCCTTAATATTACACTAAAACTCAACTAGTGGTCATCTCTTAAAATTTAGTTGTAATGAGATACATAGCAATTAGCCTGAAGCTATACCATAAGATTTTCTGCTTGGATGTATTAAATTAAAATCAGTTAGTCTTTTCTTTTCTTTTGCCTGTACATGATTTGCTAACATCACACATTAAATAATGGGAAAATACTCACACTGAGTCACACAAATCTTCCAAATGCTGACCAACTGTCCTGAAATCAATGAATATAGCTGTTATTATCAACACAGATTTCATCAGCATAGACTGTAAACAGCACTGGGAAGCTACAAAGCTCAACAGAGCAATAAATACATTCTACAAAATTGAAACTTAGTTTGAATGTGTATCATGACTCATACATCGTTGCTTTTCTCGTTGTAAAGGCTCATTTCATTCACTTTTAAGAAATGTTCACCAAATAAAATTCTAGTCTCTATGACCACTTGTATACTTCAGAGTGAAAATGTCATTTCATGGCAAAGTAAATAGTTCATTTAAACACTACAAATGGGCTAGGCACTGGTGGCTCATGCTTGTAATCCTAGCTACTGAGGAAATTAAGATCTAAGGATCATGGGTCAAAGCCAGTCCAGGCAGAAAAGTCTGTGAGACTCTTATCTCCAATAAACTACTCAGAAGAAGCCAGAAGTGGTGCAGTGGTTCAAGTGGTAGAGCACTACCCATGAGCAAAAAAGCTTAGGGCAACATCCAAGCCCTGAGTTCAAATCCTAGGACCAGCTTTAAAAAAAAAGACAAAACGTAGTTCATTGGATTCCACTTTCTTAAAATAGCCAATTAGCAGAGAATATGTCTTAGAAATATATCTAATTAAATGTTAAAATTAAACAACCCTTAAGATTCATTTGTCCAGAAATTACATTTTATACTAATTGCCACATTACTTAATTACTATAAAAAATGAGCAGCTTCAACATTCATATTTTCTAAGAGATACAGGCTTTAAATTGTGGAGGCAGGGATGGGGAAGAGTGCCACTCACGTTTTAGGTACTACCAACTTTTCTGCCTCAATTCAAGATGGAATTAAGGATCCCACAAGTCATGAGGCACAGATGAAGTATCCAGAGATATAAAGAAACATCAGCCAAACTGAGGACAAACTCTGAAAAGAGCAATCTTTAACTGTAATCACTGGCAGGGGTGTATGAACAATATCAGTATGAGGGATGATAAGAGAAGTCTGACAGGGAAAAAAAAAAGAAGACATAAGCAAGAGGCTGACGTGTTTGAACACCTAGATGGGGGAAAGTTGCAAAAAGAATTCTACATGAAAATTCTTACTGCAAAAAAGAGAGAGATGCAGGGTACCAGTGGCTATCCCTGTCAGACTGCTACTAAGGCAGCTGAGATCTGGGGATCATAGTTGGAAGCCAGCGTAGGAAGAAAACTCCGTGATACTCCTATCTCTAATCACACAAAAAAAAGCTGGAAGTAGAGGTGTGGCTCAAGTCCTTAATGGTCTAACTTTAAGCAAAGAAGGTCAGGGACAGCAAGCAGACCTTGAGTTCAAGCCCCAGGACCAGCACAGGTGTTGTGCGTGCACACACACAAACACACAAATTACTCTAGTAATAATAAATAATCTAGTAATAATAATAATAATAATAAATACCCTAGTAATAATAAATACCCTAGTAATAATAAATACTCTCGTAAAAATAAATACATTGCATCTTCCCACTCCGATTCTGAATTTTCATATTACCTTTTTTCTCTTCTTCCTCTTCCTCAAAAAATTCTGCTAGGGAAAATGCTTCTGAGTTGTTCTAATTCAAATATTAGAGCCTCTAATTCTTCTCCACTCAGAGAGTTAAGGAAAGATTTCACCTGAATGAAAATAATAAAATATTGTGTAAATATTAATGAAAAAAATCTCATAAGGAGAAAAGACTGACGAGCTCATGCCAGCACAGCTCTGTGTGTGTGTGTGTGTGTGTGTGTGTATGTGTGTGTGTGTTTGTGTTGGTCCTAGGGCTTGAACTCAAGGCCTGGGTGCTTACCTTTTGTGCTCAAGTCTAGCACTCCATTATTTGAACCACAGCACAACTTCCAGGTTTTTGGTGTTTAATTGGAGATAAAAGTCTCACAGACACTCTTATCTGAGCTGGCTTCCCACTATAATCATCAGATTTCAGTCTCCTAAGTAGCTAGGATTGCAGTACCCAGTTCTAATTTTTTTTTGATTTTTTACAGATCCTGAAGCTTGACCCGGGAGCTACCTGAGGCTCTTTGTTCTCAAGGATAGCGATATACACTTGGAGCTACAAGACTACTTCCAGCTTTCTGAGTTGTTTATCAAAAGTAACCTGTCTGGTCTGGCTTTCAATTAACCTCAGATCTCAGCCTCCTGAGCTAGGATTAGAGCCAGAACTAATTTTTTTAATAATCGTAACACTAGGATAGTGTTTATTACTAGGATACAGTTTAGTAACAGTAGCACAGAAGACGCTAACAGAGCTAAAAACAAGAAACCAACATCCCTGGCTCTTTCTCCCTCCTTTCTTCTCCAACCCTTCACTTCTGAGCTAAACCAGCAGCTTCCCACAGAGGCTGATTCTCTAGAGAGATGTATGCATTCTACGGCTGTATCTAAAAAATGCCCCCGGTTGTTTCATTTCTCCTATCTCTGCATGGTGAGAGGGGAGCCCAAGGCCAGACAGTTCTTTGCTTCCCAAAGTAACATGCTCTGCTACACTGGATTTGCCCACCAGGGGTGCTGTTCGCTGAGAGCCCTGCCCACAGAAATTCCACAGGCCACTCAAGTCCCCTCCCTGGGCCTTTGGCTTCCCTACCCCAAAAACTCAGGTTGAAGGAATGATTGTCAGTCCACATTCCCTACAACCACATGCTTTCACCATTATTCACCATATTCCACCCATCTCATCTATTAGGATCCCTTCCATCTTTCTACCGTTTCTCTCACATTTCTTTTTTTCTTTTTTGGCCTCGGTCGTGGGGCTTGTACTCTGGGCCTGGGCGCTGTCCCTCAGCTCTTCAGGTCAAGGATAGCGCTCTAACACTTGAGCCACAGTGCCACTTTCGGCTTTTTCTTTTTGCTTATGTGGTGCTGAGGGCCTCAGGCATGCAAGGCAAGCACTCTACCACTGAGTCACCTTCTCAGCCCCTCACATTTCTATGACCTTTTTAATTACAAAGAAATCAATAGAAGAAAAATAGAGCCAAAAGAAAGCATTACGAAACTCTGAATACTTTCCATCTCTTTTCCACTTGGAGGAGAAACTGTTGGTGTTCAGGAGAAAGGAATTGAGGTTCTCAGGAAACTACAAGAAGGCAAGAGGGCTGACAAGAGAAAGAAAACCATCCTTAAACATGAATGCAAGGGTAGAAATGTCGCTTAGTGGTAGAGTGCTTGCCTAGCATGCATGAAGCCATGGGTTGGATTCCTCTGGATCATTTACACAGAAAAAACTGGATATGGGGCTGTGGCTCAAGTGGTAGAGTGCTAGCCTTGAGCAAAAGGATCGCAGAGACAGTGCCCAGGTCCTGAGTTCAACCCCCAAGTCTGACAAAAAAAAAAAAAAAGAATGCAGCCAGGTGTCAGTGATACACACCTGTAATCCTAGCTACTTGGGAGGCTGAACTGATCTGAAAATCACTGTGCAAAGTTTGATCCCTTTTGCCCAGAGACACCGGCACACATTTATCTCAAGGAAAAGCAACAAAGGCCCTTCAGGGATGCTATAGGTCTCTAAGATTGAAGCCTCCCCACCCCAACTTCTGAAGGACATGAAGGAGACACAAAGATATTGTGCAGATGGCATTATCTCTGAAGAACACCTGGCTATTGTGGGAAGGAGATGCACAGGGGGTCAAGGATGGAGATGATCTACAAAGTGCGTTCTGTTGGAGATCAAAGAAGGATCGCTTAAGAGGAACTTCACACGTGGAGAATCCAAAAAGGAACTTATGTCAAGATGGAGGAAACCCACACTTTCCTTCTGTGGCCATCAAAGAGATGCCAAGGTCTCTGCTGTGCGCTTTCCCATTTTCTCACATACTGCCTGGGTCCTATAATAGCCCACACTATGTAATCCTCACCACTAAATGCCCATGAGAATTCACCTCAAGTGAAGGTAAACTCTACTTTGTACTGTGTGGGCTATGGCCCTAAGCAGGATATAAATCCATCCAAGACATGTTTACAATCTGAATCAGAAGCAAAAACAAAACAAAACAAAACAAAACAAAAAACCCATGGCCTGAATCTGGATGCTAGTGTCTCATGCCTATAATCCTAGCTCTTCAGAAAGGCAGAGACCTCGGTTTGAAGCCAGCCTAGGCAGAAAAGTCTGTGAGAGCCTGATCTCCAATGAATCAGCAAAGAATTGGGAACAGGAGCTGGGAAGGTGGCTTAGTGGTAGAGTGCTTGCCTACCATGGCTGAATCCCTGGGTTCAATTCCTCAGGGCCACATACACAGAAAAGCCAGAAATAGCGCTGTGGTTCAAGTGGTAGAATACTAGCCTTGACCAAAAGAAGCTTAGGAACAGTGCCCAGGCCCTGAATTCAAGCCCCACGACTGGCAAAAAAGGGTTGGAAATGGAGCTGTGGTTGATATGGTAAAGTACCAGTCTTAAGCAATAAAAGCCAAATGAGAGCTCCAGGCCCTGAGTCCAAGCCCTAGTACTAGCAGAATTATAAATGCACACGCACACACATGCACACACACACACACACACACACACACACACACACACACACACACACACAGAATTTAGAAGGGGGAAGAAATGAATTAGAAAGGGTTGAGAGAAGGTTGAGACGATATGAATTCCTGCTGATCTTGTCACCACAGTGAGTCAGGCAAAAGTTCTGTTTCCTTTCCAGCTATGCTGACTCACTCCTCTAGAGGTAGAGATAGGAGAACCATAGTGGAAGGCTAGCCAAGACAAAATTTAGTGAGAATCTACCGAAAAAGGAGGAAGAGGAGGAGGAGAAGAATGAGGAGGAGGAGGAGGATGAGGAGGAGGAGAAGGAGGAGGAGGAGGAACAGGAGGAGGAAGAGGGGGAGGGGAGGAGGAGCAGGAGGAGGAGGAGGAAGAGGAGGAGGAGAGAAGGAGGAGGAAGAAGAGGAGGAGGAGGAGGAGGAAAAGACACTGGTGGCTCACATATGTACTACTAGCTATTAGGAGGCTGAGATCTGAAGGTCAAATTCTCAGCCAGCCCAAACAGAAAACCCTCTGAGTCTTATATCCAACCATCCAGCAAAAGACAGGAAGTAGAGGTGTGGCTCAAGGGGTAGAATGCCAGCCTTGAGCCTCAAAGCCCTGAATTCAAACTATAATACAAATACTTAAAAAAAAAAATCCAGACATGATAATGCATGACTATAATCCCAGCTACTCTGGAGGCAAAGGTAGAATGACTGTGGTCCAAGGTCAGTAGGAGTAAAAACATGATACCCCTATCTGAGGGAAACAAAGAAAGAAAGAAACCCCAAAAGTAAACAGGACTGAGGGTGTAGGTAACATAGTAGAGTACTTGCCTGGTAAATGTGAGACCTTAAATTCAATCCCAAGGACCACAAAATAATCCAGTTTTGTTTGTAGTTTCTTAGGTATCTCTGGGAAGGTATGTGGAAAAGAGATTTCCCAAATAGAAAAGGGACCCTCTGGACACTGGTGGCTCATGCCTTTAATCCTAGCTACTCAGGAGGCTGAGATCTGAGGATCACAGTTCAAAGCCAGCCAATGCAGGAACATCTGTGAGACTCATCTCCAATTAACCACCAGAAAACCAGAAGTGTGCTGTGACTCAAGTGGTAGGGAACTGAAGAGCTCAAGATCAGTCCCCAGACCCAGAGCTCAAGTCCCATGACTGACAAAAAAAAGAAAGAAAAAGAAAGAAAAGGGAACCCTACTAGATTTTCCATGCCCCACTGTGACCCTTGAGGAAATTAGATTAACAATACAAGCTTGAAGTCATTCACAAAACCTCACACAAGTTAGCTGATAGTACCTTGCCAGTTGCCAGGAGTGGGAGAATTTGACGGCTTCTGCCAAACAGAGAATTAGGGGCTTCGTAGGTGACCTTCATGTCTCTATGTGGGTTGGAGCTCCTCATTCACAAACTGGTCACTTGGATGAAGGGTAGCCTAGCAATTTCTCTATTATCCTTTTATTGTTTTACTTCTTCTTTTTTTTTTTTTTTGCTACTGTTATGCAAGAGTGGCACAGTGGATCTGGATTGGCAAAGGAGTTTTGTGACATGGAAGTCTGCTTTTCGTGATCCTATTTAAGATATTCATTCTGGTCATAGATTTACCAGAAAGAGTCACTTTTTATTCCCATACCTATTTACTTCTCTGAGGCAGAAATGTTTACTCTACATGTGGAAAAAAGAAAAAGAAAAGGAAAGTGTTAGAAAGAAGGCAGTTCTGTGGGTTTTTGAAACAGTTGATTCAATTTCTTGTGTTTCAGCCCATTATTTGTTGTTATTGATGTGGGGCTTGAACTCTGGTCCTGGGTGCTGTCCCTCAGCTCTTCAGCTCAAGGCGAGCACTCTATCAGTTGAGCCATAGTGCCACTTCCAGTTTTCTGGTGGTTTACTGGAGATAAGAGTCTCACAGACTTTACTGCCCACGCTGGCTTTGAACCAGGATCCTCAGCTCTCATGTCTTCTGAGTAGCTAGGATTAAAGGTGTGAGTCATCAGCACCCAGCCAGACTGTTTATTTTTTAGGCGGGTTATACCCTCACTCCTAATTCCAGCTTAATTTTTTGAATATATTTTCTAACTTCCCTATTACCTTACCCTGCCTATATTATCCCAACTATGGTTTCTTTTGAATTGTTAATAGATTGCAGAAAATTTAGTAGAAATCATATCTTGAATTTGGAGGGTAAGCTCATGCACACATGTTTGCCAGTCCTGGGGATTGAACTCAGGACCTGAGCACTGTCCCTTGATCAAGGCTAACACTCTACCACTTGAGTCATAGCTTCACATAGCTTTTTGGTGGTTCATTGGAGATAAAAGTTTCATGGGCTTTCCTGCCTGGGTTGGCTTTGAACCACAATCCTCATATCTCAGCCTCCTGAGTAGCTAGGATGACAGATGTGAGCCACCAGTACTTGGCTCATATATTGAATTTTCAATGTGAATCTTTTCTCAGGCTGATGAATGGGATTTTCTCCTGCAAAGCTGAAAAGAGACAGTACCTACAACTTCAGATCAGCCCAGCAATTCTGAGTTAATAACTAACCACTCTAGCACACTGTTGCTCGGCAAAGATATCCAGTAGTCAGGGTGAATTAAACACATTTTCCAACACACAATATTTTTGCTTATAATCATCTTTTCACATACAACTCCATCACACATTAGGGAGCACCTGAGAAAACTCAAACAAAGCTGGGGAAAAGAAAAAAAGACAATTACAATTCGGGCACTGATGGCTCACAACAGTAATCCTAGCTACTCAGGAGACTAATATTTGAGGATCATGGTTCAAAGCCAGCCCAGGCTGGAATGTCCTTAAGACTTTTATCTCCAATGTACCACCAAAAAGCCAGAAGTGGAACTGTGGCACAAGGGGTAGTATACTAGCCTTGAGTAGAAAAATTCAGAAATAGTGCCCAGGTCCTGAGTTCAAGCCTCAGGACCAGAACATGCACCTGTGCGTGCGTGCGTGCATGCATGCGTGCACATGTGCATGCATGCGTGCACATGTGCACGCACGCACGCACGCACACACACACACACACACACACACACACACACACACACACAAAATGGCTCACCATTTCCTTCCCAAGATACCTGGCTCCAGAAAGCACCACAGCATCACTGTTTGCAGTGCCCATGAGACAATCGACATCCTATAAAAGACAAGTGTTGTGTTTAGTTCAAATGTTTGCTCTTGTATGTAAAGCATGGTTACCTTGACAATGAAGGCCACCCGTATGAAGCACTAAGCACTGTCCCGTATGAAGTTTGCCATGTATGTCAATTCACTTCATCCTGGCAGTAATTAGCTTGAAAGGAAAGCTATGATGCTCTCATTTAACAGAGCAGAAAGTTGAGAATGAAGGAATACAGGATCTTACTCATAAACAGTCCTTAAGATGGTGACAGGCCTGTAGCCTGGGTAAACTAGTTCTGAAATCAAGTTCCAAAAAGAATGTCCTCATTATAATGACCTCACAATTCTAGTTGACCAAGAACTCAGGGAGGGGCAACGATGTGTGCCAGGGGAAGGCAGCAAATGTGATAATCTTGGTGATGGGCTGGACCTATCAGTTGTGAAATAACCAAAAAACAACTTGGAACACATAGGAGTGAATTCAGCAGGAGCATCTGCTCCAGGTCTCAGCAGGAAACAAATGCCCCATGGAAAGCCCAGTACTAGTAGATCATGCCTATTATCCTAGCTATTCAGGCAGCTGAGGTTTGAAGATCAAGATTTGAAGCCAGCCTTGGCAGAAAAGTCTGTAAGACTCTGATCTCCAATTGACCAAAAAGGAAGAAGTGGAGCTCTCTTGAGTAAATCAAAACAAGCAAGAGAGACTCAGAGTCTAAGTACTTGTACACCCCCCCACACACACACAAATTCAGTTCACTTTTGTGAACCAACTGGAAGAAAGAAGTGATGGGTAGGAGATTAAAGAATAAACAAGGGCCACTGAGCCACATGGAGATTGGCAGCAAAAGAGAGCTGTGGATTCCCCGAGGTCAAAGGAGATGAAAGCTCAGAAGAAGTGCTATCAGAGTCCACAGAGAGTCAGATTTGTGCACCAGGGGCCCTCCATCAGGGGCCACAAAGATGGAACCCACGATGATTACCAGTGTCACACTGAATCAAGAAAGCACTAGAGAAGCGCCTAGGCCTCCTTCCTGCCTCCCACTGACCCAACCCAGCCAAACACATTCAAGTGTAGTAGTTCACTGGCCCCTTTCCATGTGAGACCAACCAGCAAAACTCATCCAGGTGAAGTGTTCTAGAAGGACCAATCTCCCAGGAGAGGAAATGGGTCAGAAGAGCTTCAAAATAGATTTGGAGAGAGCTGAAAACTCAATTATATAAGACAGCTTTGGCCGAGGAATGGTAACCCAGTGGAAACTTTCACTGTAACCTTCACCATACAATGTGAATGGTTGACACCCGCAGAGAAAGGAGAGGTTCTCCAATGCCCCACTGAGCAGCATCAAGCAGAGAAAATTAAAAGATTCTCTTCATTTGAATGAAGGTCAAGCACATCTCTACCAAATCTGTAGAAGAGTGTGCTGTAGCATACTGCTTTATTTTGTTGTTGTCTTCTCTGGAGGCTGGCACTGGGACGTGAACTCAGGGTCTGGGCTTGTCCCTGAATCTTTTTTGCTTGTTTGTTTGTTTTGCTCAGGGCTACCACTTTTCCACTCGGGCTACATCTCCATTTCTGGCTTTCTGGGGTGATTAATTGGAGATAAAAATCTCATGATGAAGCTGGGAAAGTGGCTCAGTGGTAGAGCGTTTGCCTTGCATGCCTGAAGCCCTGGGTTCAATTCCTCAGCACCACATAAGCAAAAAGAAAAAAGCCGGAAGTGGCACTGTGGCTTAAGTGGTAGAGTGCTATACTTGAGGGACAGCGCACAGCCCAGAGTTCAGGCCCCACCACTGGACCCCCCCAAAAAAAATTAAACAAAAGAAACCACCAGAAGTGGAGCTGTGACTCAAGTGGTAGAGTGCCAGCCTTGAGCAAAAAATAATTCAGGGACAGTGTCCAGGACTGGTACAAAAAGTAAAAGCATGAAAACAAACAAAAAAACAGCCAATAATAAGCAGAAAGCCCACAAGGGTGAAAACAAAGATGGGATGAATAAATCTTTTCAATGCTAACAAAGCAATTGTTCCCAGAGAAGGATAAATGAGTAGATAAACCTACTGGGAGCTTCTATTCTGGATGCTTGGGTCTCTGCAGAGAACAGAAATTTTAGAAGAAGAAAAAGCAAAGAAAGATGGAAAAGGAAGTAGGAGGCGGGCTTCACTCTGAATCTTCACCTCTTCCTCTTCCTCCCTGTCACTCTAATGCCTCCAAGTCCATTCATCCCCAGGACCTAGGTTTGCTCAGGTAAGGGATTTGCAGAGAAAGAACTCTCCCATCTCTCCCCTGTTTCTTGTCTGTGCTTTTTGGTGGATTAACTTTGTTGGTCCTGAGTAATAGCCTAAAGTTCATCTGTCATGCAGCCATCAAAGATAAATAAAACCAGGTGCCAATGCCTCACACCTGTAATCCTAGCTACTCAGGAAGCTGAGATCTGAGGGTCGCAGTTCAGAGCCAGCCTAGGCAGGAAAGTCCATGAGATTCTTATCTTCCATAAACCACCAGAAAACCAGACGTGGCACTGTGGCTCAAGTGGTAGAGCACTTGCCTCGAGCTGAAATGCTGAGAGACAGTGTTCAGGTCCAGAGTTCAAGCCCCACAACCGGCCAAAAAAAGAGATAAATAAAAGAGTCCTGTGTGCTGAAAGTAAAAATGTTAAGCAAAAATGGAGGAGGTCTGCACACACCATGAGTGGCCTAATTACTGTTGTGTTAAAATACTGGGGGGAAAAGAATTTATTAGATTCATCCAAATAAAATGTTGAAGTAAGCACTCAGAAATCTTAAGAACGATCATCTCTGAGGTAAATGAGACGCCATGACATAGAGATGCAGAGAAAGCCTTGTCTTTTGTGCCAGTACTAGGATTTGAACTCAGGACCTTGCACTTGCTCTTGGCTTTTTTGTTTCTTTTGCTCAAAGTTGGCAGTCTACCACTTGAGCCACAGGGCCACTTCATATTATATAAACAATGCCTACTCTGTCTGTGGTGGAGGCTGTGTGACTCTGATACAGTCACAAACCTTATCTGGGCCTCATGTACTTATTTCTAAGGTAAAATGATTGCCTCCATCAGGTGTTATAAATGATTGGGCCATCAAGTATTAAAATGGCTAGACAGGTCAAGAGGACTGGAAATAGAGAGTTCTGGGCAAGTGCAAAGCAAGGTGTATACACATTCATGTGCACACACACCTATGCATACACATGCACACACATGCACACACACACACACACACACACACACACACACACACACACACACACACACACACACACACACCCTGACACTGGCGGACAGAAATTTCTCTGTATCCAATCACAGGCCTCCTGGGAATTAGCCTCAGAGACCATTACCACCTAGTGGGTGCTGAAGTATGTTCTCATTAGACTCAACATGTTATTTAGTTAATTAAATGCTCTCCTTTTGATGACATTAATTAGACCTATTGCTAATTCCTCAGAAACCAAAATCAAAACAAAAAGGGAAAACTTTGCTTCTATCCCAAGAAGGCTCAGTAGAGCAAAAGAAAAGTCATTCTCTCTCTCTTTATCTTTGTCTCTGTCTCTATCTTTCTCTCTGTCTCTGTCTGTCTGTCTGTCTCCCTCTGTCTCTGTCTCTGTCTCTGTCTCTGTCTCTGTCTCTGTCTCTGTCTCTGTCTCTGTCTCTGTCTCTGTCTCTGTCTCTCTCTCTCTCTCTCTCTCTCTCTCTCTTTCAGACAGAATTAGTTCAAATGGGGCCAGAGTGAGGTGCTAGTGGCTCACACCTGTAATCCTTGCTACTCAGGAGGTGTAGATCTGAAGATCACAGTTCAAAGAACAGCCCAGGCAGGAGAGTCTGTAAGACTCTTATCTCTCAATGAATCACACACAAAAAAACCCTGCAGAAGGGAAGCATATGGCTCAAGTGGTAGAGTACTGAACTTTGAATGAAAAAGCTAAGGGACAGTGCCTAGGCCCTGAGTTCAAGCCCCAGGATTTATACACACAAACACACACAGTTCAAATAATACTTGAAGCAAATTAAACTTCACGCAGTCATTTTTCCTGTGAAGATGTGATAAGGTGTTTTCACTGAGATGAATATGGCATTCTGTGTAGTATTTTAGAAGTTGCAATGGAATGAAATACGATTTCTCTCTGAAGGAACTACAGATCTAAGATCTAAGAGTTAAAATGATGGCCAAGCATTGAAAACAAAAGGACAAACCTGAGGCAAACCCAAGGCTAGACAGACTTGACACAAGGTTCCCATGAAGAACCAATTTGCAGACACAAGTGGCCAAGTCTACAAGACAAATTTTCTTGTGTGTATGTGCTAGTACTGGGACTTGAACTCAAGCCCTCCAACTCCATTTGGCTGTTTTGCTCCAGGCTGTCACTCTACTGCTTGAGCCATACTTCCACTTCTGGCTTTTGAGTGGTTCGTTGGAGATGAGTCTCATGGACTTTTCTACCAAAGCTGGTTTGGAAACCGTAATCCTCAGGTCTCAGATTCCTGAGTAGCTAGGATGACAGGTGTGAGCCCCAAGAAGATAAGGAAGGCTGGAAGATAATTCATTGAAAGAGGGAAGGAAGACCTGTCTCTCTTGCCTGGTAATCTTGAGTAAAAGATCCCTTAAAAGGACCAAGTGAGCCCTCAAAGAGATTCAGTCCTGATGCTAACAAAACCAACATGGAAGCAACATTTGAAATTCTAGTCCACCAGGTCTTTCTGCACAGAAGAACCGAGATCTGAGTGTTCAAAGCCACCATGGATGGTTTGGGGACAATGTTATCATTTAATGGAAGACGTGTTGGAGACTGCAAACAGGAACAAGTCACACAGGATCCAGCAACCTCTGGCTCACAGAGGAGAAGGGTCAGCATCACGGACAGGGCCCTGTGCTCTGCAGCTTGACACCCACCTGCTGCCATCTGCCAACACTGCCCTCCACAGCTGACTCCTATTTGCTTAGAGTTTCCAGAAGAGTCCTAATTCTCAGCAAAGGAACCAAATGGGACAGCTAGTCTGTATCCTAGCAACACAGGAGGCTGAGATGTAAGGATCTCAGTTCAAAGCCAATCCAGAGCAGGAAAGCCCATGAGATCCTGATCTCCAATAAACTACTCCAAAAAATTCTCAGAAGTAGAGCTGTGGCTCAAGTGGTAGAGGACTAGCCTTGAGCACACACAGGTTCAAAGACAGCTCCTGGCCCTGAGTTCAAGCCCCAGGACTGGCAAAAAAAAAAAAAAGACTAGTTTCATTTTCCAGAGGCTATTATTATCAACCCTACCTCCACCCCAGTTGCAGCAAAAATATAGAAGAAAAAACCCGATTCCATTAGTATCAAGAAATCTACATTACAACACCAGATATGTCATAGAATTTCTGTATATTTGGGTGGGAGAGGCAATCACTACTTCTTTAAGTCTCAATTTAATCCTCTAGGAAGCCATTGGAGTTTGGAGTGGGGGTGTGTAGTACAGTGACATTTTTCTACCTTAGTATCATAGTCTTTTATGGTTCTGTACAGTGAGATTCCTCTAAAATTCTAATGAGACCTGGAGGCGGTCTCATCAAAGTTATCAATTGGGAAGACAATGATCATCTAGGCAGGTTGTCACAGAAGAATTTCATCAGCCTAATAATTCATGGGTCAATTCCAGTATTTGTATTTACCTTGGGTGATCAAAAGTACAATAAGACTTTTAATGCTGAGCCGGGTGCTGGTGGCTCACGCCTGTAATCCTAGCTACTCAGGAGGCTGAGATCTGAGGATCACGGTTCAAAGCCAGCCCGGGCAGGAGAGACCTTGAGACTCCTATCTCCAATAAACCACCAGAAAACCGGAAGTGGCACTGTAGCTCAAGTGGTAGAGCGCTCGCCTTGAGCTGAAGAGCTGAAGGACAGAGCCCAGGCCCAGAGTTCAAGCCCCACGGCCGACCAAAAAAAAAATAAAATAAAAGACTTTTAATGCTGAGAAATCCTGATATTGAGTACCTGGATCAAGCCATACCTGAAGCCAAAATAGTCTAGATTTTATCATTACATGTGTCAGTCAACTTCCCTCCCCCTGCTTTTAACTTCTGTGGGTTTAAAAGTTCCCCATTCTTGATTAATACTGCTGCTTTCCAGTTGTTTGTAACTGTGCCATCCATCCAGAAAAGAAAATTGCTTCCTCAGCCTAGATCTGGATTTAGATGTTTTTCGCAGGTTTTCGTTTCTATAGGTCAAGAGACACAACGTGGTCTATGTCAAGAACCTACAAGTCTGGATTGCAGAACTGAGATTACCTTTGGGAGAGTCACACTGAGCAGTTTTAATGAGCAAGTGTTCTTTCCTCACAGGTTTAATGGAAGAAAGCTGTTTCTGCATCCCATAATATAGCATTGTGGAAGTTGGCAGAGAGGCCTCTCTGCCAGCTGATCAACAGACAGACAGACAGACAGACAGACATCTCAGAGAGGTGCCGATGGAAGGTTTTGGACAACAGATAGTTGGAGAGGAGGGACAGCCATCAACCGAAGGCCTACTGTGTGCTGCCCATCCACACAATGATCCTGACTATGCAGCGGGCTCATTCACAAACTGTAAAGGTGACATTCAAAGTCAGAGATATCAAGTAATTTCCCAAAGTCAATGGTTAAGTCTGCATCCGATGAGCATTCTGCCATTCAAGCCACTTTCCTCTATGAATGAAAATAACTCTTCTTATAATTCCCTTTCTTCCTTCTTTCTTTCTTTCTTTCTTTCTTTCTTTCTTTCTTTCTTTCTTTCTTTCTTTCTTTCTTTCTTTCTTTCTTTCCTTCCTTCCTTCCTTCCTTCCTTCCTTCCTTCCTTCCTTCCTTTTTTCCTTTCTTTTTCCCTTCCCCCCTTTTCTCTTTTCTTTTGTCAGTTTCAGGGCTTGAACTAAGGGCCTAAGTTCTGTCCCTGAGCTCTTTTGCTCAAGGTTAGCACTCTACCACTTTGAGCCACAGATACACTTCCTTTTGCTGGTGGTTCATTGGAGATAAGAGTCTTATTGGCTATCTTGCCTGGGCTGTCTTTGAACCTCGATACTCAGATCTCAGCCATCTGAGTAGCTAGGATGAGAAGCATGAGACACCAGCATCCAGCCAAACTGTTATTATTACACCTCTCAAACATAACTGTGTCAAAAGAGTGCCTTCCAAATTGTACCTCACCTTTGCAGCTCAGATGGTTTGGCTATGCTTTAGATAAATACCCATGGCCCTATGGATTTGGACCAGCCAGATTTGGAACTTCCATGTCTTTCCACACTGCACTAATTATCCCCAGCAATATTTACTGTTTATCTATCTTCAAATTTTAATGACAGAGAATGCCTGCCCCCATTGTGATTTAAGGCACAAACACTCCCCTTGAAAAATATTCTGATCAACTTAATACTGCCCAGAGTAATGCTTAGATGCTTTTTTGGCAGAACTGAGATTTGAACTCAGGGTCTTGCATTTGACAGGCAGGTACTCTATCACTTGAGTCACACCTCCAACTCTGGTACACAGATTCCTAAAAGGTTCACCTCTTCATTCCTTTCAGGTTTTCGGTAGAAAGCAATCACTACTTCTTAATTTATTCTTTTTTTTTTTGTCTGTGTGTGCCACTATTGGGGCTTGAACTTGGAACTTGAGCATTGACCCTGAGGGTATTTTTTGCTCAACGTTGGCATGCTACCATTTGAGCCAAAGCTCTGCATCCAGTTTTCTTCTGGTTCATTAGAGAAAAGTGTCTTACAGACTTTCCTGCCTGGGATGTCTTTAAAGTATGATCATAAAATCTCAGCCTCCTGAACAGCTAGGTTAAAGGTGTGAGCTACTGGTGCCTAAATATGTTCTTATAATAAGAAATTCTAGGCTGGACGCTAGCGGCTCATGCCTGTAATCCTAGCTTCTCAGGAGGCTGAGATCTGAGAATCGTGGTTTAGAGCCAGCCCAGGAAGGAAAGTCCTTGAGACTCTTGTCTTCAATGAACCAGCAGAAAACCATAGTGTTGCTGTGGCTCTAAGTGGTAGAGTGCTAGCTAGCCTTGAACAAAAGAGCTTAGAGACAGAGCCTGGGCCTTGAGTTCAAGCCCCTTCACTGACCGCCCCCCCCCCAAAAAAAAAGAAGAGAAAAAGAAAGGAAGGAAGGAAGGAAGGAAGGAAGGAAGGAAGGAAGGAAGGAAGGAAGGAAGGAAGGAAGGGAGAGAGAAAGAAAGATGGAAGGAAGGGAAGGGTAGGGAAGGGAAGGGAGTTAGGGAGGGAGGAAGGAAGCAAGCAAGCTAGGAAGTTTTCACATAGGTTCTGAAGCCTCTCCTGTTCTTGTCTCTGCTCTGGGATTGCACTCTATTTCTCTGAACCAGAGGAATGCCTATTCTCTCCTCTCCTATTCTCCTCTCTGCTTCTGCTCTCCTTGGATTTAGGAGTATTTCTGGAGTGTTCTCTGCCCCTGGCTGAGCAGGTCAACACAGCCCTCTGCTTTCTCAAGGTGATCTCAACCCCTCAGTGCCTCAGATTAAGAAAGGAGAAGATGAGAGAACAGAGGCACCTCTCAGGAGCTAAGATTCCCTATCAGAAGGGGATGGGGTTTAGACTACACAAGGCCAAAGGCCCTCACTTGCTCTCCCAGGCTCTCCCATGACTATCACCACACCTAGCTATTCACTCATAAAAACTTGGCAGTCAAGAATGATGCATGGTGGGAGAAGTAGATGTTTACCTGGGCTTTGGGCTGGTCTTGTCCTCCCAGGAAGGCCACATGGAGGGCCACATCTCTCACCTCACAGAAGAACATGATGGCGTCCTTCCTGGAGCAGCATTTCGAGCTCCTCTACTCTCATCTCTAGTGTGAGCAAGCCAGAAGAAGGGTTTTCTTTAGAGGCTGGCTAGCAGAGGCCATGCTTCCATCATATCCTAGATCTTGGCAAAGCCATTACTCCAAAGACAATGTTCTATGTCCCATCTTACAGTCCATAAGTCTATTTATAGGTAAGAATAGAAATGAATATTATCTTCTGCGAACCGTGGCTTATGTCTGTCATCCTAGATACTCAGGAAGATGAGGTCTGAGGTTCCTGGTTCAAAACCAGACCAGGCAGGAAAGTCTGTGACACTCTTATGTCCATTGAACCACCAAAAGAGCCAGAAGTGGAACTGTGGTTCAAGTGGTAGAATGCAAGCCTTGAGTGAGGAAGCTCAGGGTCATTATCTAGGGCATGAGTTCAAGTCCTCATACTAGAATCAATATAGATAGATAGATAGATAGATAGATAGATAGATAGATAGATAGATAGATAGATAGACAGACAGACAGACAGACAGACAGACAACAGACAGACAGACAGACAGACAGACAGACAGACAGACAGATAGACAGACAGACAGACAGATAGATAGATAGATAGATAGATAGATAGATAGATAGATAGATAGATAGATAGATAGATAGATAGATAGATAGATAGATAGATAGATAGATAGATAGATAGATAGATAGATAGATAGATAGATAGATAGATAGATAGATAGATAGATAGATAGATAGATAGATAGATAGATGAAAAATTGAAAATTAGAGATAGACATTGTAACCTGGCATGTACTTCCTTTGCAGTTCACTCTTCATTCTGGCAATAGGGAGTGATTGAATACTTAGGAGGAAGGAAGGGAGGATGCTGTAGAAACTGGAGTCTGGCAACCATGCTCAGCTTATGACTGGAAGGTGCATGGAGACCAGAGGCAAAGAAGCAGGCAGGAGGTTGCATCATCTTCTCTCCCAGGACTCTGTAACAAGGCATTGATTTAAGGCAGCACATAGCTGCCACTGTTGGGAGAAAACAGAGGGGGAAAAACAGATGTGAGAGAATTCCAAATTCTTTCTTCAGATTTTTTTAAGTGGGCTAAAATTTAATGTGAGAGTTAGGCACTGGTGGCTCACACCTGTAATCCTAACTACTCAAGAGACTGAGACCTGAGGACCATGGTTCCAAGCTAATACTGGCAGGAAAGTTTGTGAGACTCACTTATCTCAGATTCACAACCCAAAAGGTGAGAAGTGGAGCTGTGGCAAGCACTAGCCTTGAGTTAAAAAAATGAAGGGACAAGGCGGAGGCTTTGAGTTCAAGCCCTGAGACTGGCACACAGAAAGAAAGATGATGAGGAAGAACAAGAGAAGGAGAAGAAAATGAGGAGGAAGAGGAGGAGGAGAAGACAAAAGAGGGGAAGAAGGAGCAGGGAGTAAGAGAGAAGAGGAAGGAGAGAAAGGTGGGATGAGGAGGGAGGAGGAGAAAGAAGGAGGAGGAGGAGAAGGAAGAAGGAGGAAGGAGAAAGAAGGAAAGAAGAGAAAGGAAACAGGAAGAGGAAGGAGGAGGAGGAAGAGAAAATGAGGAAGAGGAAAAACAAAGAAGGAAGGAAAGAATGAAGGAGGGATGGGAGAAGGGAGGGAAGGGAAGGAAGAAAAGCTAGGAAGGGAAGGAGGGAGGAAAGGAAGAAAGGAAGAGAGGAAGGGAGGGAGCTATGAAGGGGGAAGGGAGGAAGGGAAGAAAGGAAGAAAGGGAGGAGAATGCTTTGTCTCATTTTCTTTACTAGACCCACTATAAATCAACAATCAGTGTTGTGGGGCTGATCTGTGACCCTACAGTCTTGCAGGAGCGCCTCCTCTCTGTCATGAGAAGACCCTGTAGGATGTCAAATCTTCTGCTGATAAAGGTAGAAATCCAGCTTGCAGGTTTCTACCCTAGGGGAGCTGTGCATGGTGCAGTCCCTCTGTCTCACAGCTTCAGACTCAGCCTGAGTGTTATTACTGCCCATATATTTACCTTCCCATAGGGTCAATGTGCTGATGGAGGTGGTTTTGCAGGGCTGTGGAAACCCCATTTCTACTTCACATGATGATAGAGATGAGGAGACCTCCTAAGAGCATGCACGCTACTATCATTACCTGAAGAACTCAATAAATGCTTTGCACCACTTGGAGGGAAGGCAAGGACTATAAAACTCACCCCACAGCTCAGCCATCAAGGTTTCAAAAATGAGTGTGGGGTCACAAAAGAAGGTTGAGAAAGGCCTGACTTTTGTACTCCTCACTTTCACTCAATATCCCCTAATAGCTCAATCCCTTCATAAAGAGAATTCCAACAAGTAAGAGCTAATTCAGAGATTAGAACCATGATTGCATCTATTATTGTTTTTATTTTGTGCTTGTCCTGGGGCTTGAACTCAGGGCCTGGCTAATATCCTTGGTCATGTTTTTTTTGTTTTGTTTTCTTTCCTTTTTGGTCAATCATGGGTCTTGAACTCAGGGCCTGGATGCTGTCTCTAAGCTCTTTTTGCTCAAGGCTAGCGCTCTACCACTTTGTGACACAGCACCACTTCCAGTTTTGTGGTGGTTCATGAATCCCATCGACTTTCTTACCAGGGCTGGCTTTGAACTGCAATCCTCAGATCTCAGCCTCCTCAGTAGCTAGAATTACAAGCATAAGCCCCCAGGGCATGGCTGACCAACATAATTTTGAAGACCTGAGTTCTGTCCATTTCATTTCCATATAACTAACCTTAGTCTGGTGTCTAATTCCATGTGATTCCTAAGTAAAATACAAATTAGAATTCATAACAGCTTATGCTGTTAGCTCCAGGCTATATATTTGGAAAGCTGGCTTCATGAATCTTTTTATCCTAGAACTCAGAAATCACAATGATGGCCTGGAAATAATAACAAGATACAGAGGACAAGCTGACACTTTTGTTCACAGTGTGTTTAATTCTATTCAGGAGAATGGGATAAAAATCCTAGAAAAAGCCATGCACCGGTGGCTCATGCCTATAACCCTAACTACTGAGGAGGCAGAGATCTGAGGATCATGATTCAAAACCAGCCCAGGCAAGAAAGTCTGTGAGACTCTTATCTCCAATAAACCACTAGAAAAACAGGAAGTGGTGCTGTGGTTCAAGTGGTAGAGTGCTAGCCTTAAGCTGAAGAGTACAAGGACAGCGCCCAAGCCCAGAGTTAAGGACCCATGACTGGCAAAAAAAAAAAAAAAATCCTAGCCATCATCCCTTCTCCCTCTATCTAAAGTTCCTGGCCTGTTTCCTGGTCCTCATGTGATTTCACATGGTAGTTCTTAATCTACCTGCTTAGTACTCAGAATGTTTTATATCAGAGATGCAGAAAGTGAGATCGCTGTGGTATGAGTGCACAAACACACACACACACACACACACACACACACACACACACGAGTTCACACGCTCAACACGTTATCCCCATCCTCTCAGTGTTAGAAGGTGGTGACTTGGGGAGGTGTTTATGCCAGGAAGGCCATGACCTTGTGGAGAGATTAATGCTGTCAGAAAGGAATCTAAGGGGAGTCTAACCCCTGGTGTCCATGTTCAGCAAGTGTCCATCCCCTTCCAGAAGATGCTGTGTTCCAAGCACCATGTTGGAAGCCAACTGTAGCATCATCTGACAATTGAGCCTCTGACAACTGGGCCATGAACTAATCTCCATTTTCAAGGCAACAAAACACAAGTTTCTCTTGTTAATATAGTGTCTAGCTTCTGGTATTTTGTTATAGTCATACCAATGGACTAAGACGACAAAGATGGGTCCCAGAGCCATGGGGTACACTGTGGAGGCTTTCCTAAATATCTAACAATGTGCAAGTGGATTTGGAGCTGGATACAGGGCCCAAGCTATTAGGCACTGGGTTCTGCGAGAATAAAGTGGTAGGGAGGGAAAACAAATGTGTTCTCAGCAGATGTAGTCAGGACTTAAAATCAGCTGAAATGGACCCTCAGTTAGACATCCTGAGCAAAGTGTGAGAAAGAAACAAGAGGAAAGGCCAGCCTTGCTGTGAACTTGCAAAGATGCTGGGTGAATTCTGTCCCTCTCCTCGGATGCTGTAGAAGGCAGAATGTGTGGGGTAATGCTCTGGAATCAGGCAGGAGAAATCTCTCCAGGCAGCATAGGTTCAGGAACCTATGTGGCTTCTCTGAACAGCTTCTTGTAAAATGCAAGAAGAGAGGAATTATCAAATGATCTGAAGCCCAGAATTTACACTCAGGAGGGAATGAGCATGGAAAGATCTGGAAAGTTCAGAGACAGTCCATGTAAAGAGTCATAAAAGCATGTTCAAGCTGAGCACTAGTGGCTCATACTTGTAATCCTAGCTACTCAGGGAAGCTGAGATCTGAGGATCACAGTTCAAAGCAAGTCTGGGTATACAAATCTATGAGACTCTTAGCTTCATCTAATCAGCCAAAAAGCAAAGCCAGAAGTGGAGATATGGAAGTGGCGCTGTAGCTCAAGTCGTAGAGTGCTAGCCTCGAGCTGAAGAGCTGAGGGACAGCACCCAGGCCCGAGTTCAAGCCCCACGACTGACAAAAAAAAATTGCTTCAGAAGTGGAGATGTGGCCCAAGTGTTAGAGCACCAGTCCTGATCATAAAAGCTAAACAAGAGCTCAAAGTCCTCAATTCAAGTCTTAGTACCCATGCAAAGAGCCAGAAAGGGGGGTGTGGCTCCAGTGGCAGAGCACCAGCCTTGAGCAAAACAGCTAAATGAGAGCACAAAGTCTTGAGTTCAAGCCCCAAGACCAGCATGCACACATGCGTGGATACAAGTGTGCGTGCACACACACACACACACACACACACACACACACACACACACACACACACATACACATACATACACAAAGTGTGCTGAGAAAAGCAAAGTTGTAACCAAGTAACCATATGGAGATTAGCAAAAGATAGAAACAAGCTTCTAGAAGGCATGCCAGAGATTTCTAGGGTTACCTATCCCCTCACAGGCTCAGAGTACCTGTGGGACCTACTGGGCTCATTACCCAGAGTTTTTCTAGTTTCTGATCCCCACTTTCTGCCACAGAACTCCTCTGCCATACCCCCAGCTCTGGCTCCAAGGGCCAAGATTTGCCTCAGGCCACCACAATGCAAGCCTTGTTTGTAAAATGTCCACATACAGTGAATTCCAAGGGAATCTGAAGGTAGGAGCTATGGAGGCATGGCTTCCTCTGGCCAGATTTCAAAGGATGCTTGCAAAAGCCTTGAGGACCAGGCAGGGTCCTACTTCAGGGACAGAGCTGCTATAGAGAGCAGGCTGTGACACTGGAGTCTTATCAAGATCTCTGCTAGGACAATATTGAGAGGACTGATGGAAAACCGGCTACACACACACACACACACACACACACACACACACACACACACACACACACACACACAAACAAGCATAGAGCTTCAATGTACAGCCTCAACCTAAAGAAGTCATAGGCATGAAATTTCAGCATGAGCAGAAACTTGAGCATGACCAAGGAAAGTCTTCCTGAGGCCTTGAGTGTCCATGAAATGGAATTTCATTAAGATGACTCATCTCCAGCCTTGAGATTTAATGTTGCTTACTCTGTTGGATTTGGGAGACTTAATGGCTATTCCTTTCTTCTGTTCTATGTAGCCCTCTAGAAATGGGGATGTCTATTCTATGCCAATCCGCCGTTGTGTTTTAAAAATATACATTGGGTTCCGCTGGCATACAACCTCAGAAGGAGCATGATTTAAAGCTGGTCTGTATGTGACTTAGGTCATACTAGGGATTTTAGACTTTAAAGTTGATGCTGGAATAAGTGGCGAAATTTACTTTTTTTGTAGGTGGAGGGATAGGGAATACTAGGATGAAGTTAATGTATCTATTTTGTTTTCTTGGGGTTTTTTTTTTTGGTCATGGGGCATGAACTCTAGGTCCAGACACTGTCCCTCAGCTCTTCAGCTCAAGGCAAGCACTTTATCACTTGAGCCACAGCACCACTTTTGGTTTTCTGGTGGTTAATTGGAGATAAGAATCTCATGGACTTTCCTGCCTGCGCTGCCTTTGAACCATGATCATCAGATCTCAGCTTTCTGAGTAGCCAGGATTGCAAGTGTGAGCCACTGGAGCCAGGTGAGTTAATGTGTTTTGCAAGTAGAAAAGACATGGTTTAGGGGCACACATGAGTGCCATTGTATGAATGTCTGCCTTACAAAATATGTGTCTCCCTCTACCCTCCCCAGTGCAAGGGTGGGGGGGAGAGGAGGCCGTCACCTGTTAGGAACCATTTGACCATAAAGGCTGCCATTATTAAGGGACATGACAGAGTAGAAAGTTATATGCTAGACAAAGAGACAGTCTAAGATTGAGGATTCATTTTAGCACTTTATTGTCCAACATTGAAATTAATATTTTATGTTTGTTTAACTTCATTTATAGATATAATTGATTGCTGGCCACTAATATCTCATTTCTGTAATCCTAGCTACTCAAGAGGCTGAGACCTCTTGCTGTTCAAAGCCAGTCTGGACAGAAAAGACTGTGCAATTCTTATCTCCAATTAACCAGTAAAAAAAGGGCCAGAAGTGAGGCTGTGGCTCAAGTGGTAGAGCACCAGCTTTGTGAGTAAAAGACAAAGGACAGTGCCCAGGTCCTGAGTTCAAGTCCCATAACTGGCACCAGGAATAAACAAATTTTTTAAATGTCTTAAATATATAGTGATAGAAAAGCAAGAGGACAAGAGTGGGAAAAGAAAGAGGACAAGGCCAATGGGACTGGAGAAGAACATAGAGATTGCTAAGCATGAACTCCATTGTTTGAATGGGCAAACAAACAGCCAGGAGACAGAAACAAGGTCACAGAGCTGATGGAGATTCTAGTCTAGCCCATGCTGTCTCCCGTCTCAGTGCAACTGCATTATGGTCAGTTACAGTGCAACCCTGCTGTGCTCAGGACAGGCAGCAAGCCCTATCTCTTCTGTGTACATGCAGACTTCCAGGTTGTGTAGGTTAAGGACCTGGATGGTAAAGTGGATTTTCAGTTCCTGGGTGTCTGGAAAGGAACTCACCAAGGCTAAGTTTATTTCTGCAGAAGAATGCACCATCAGTCAAAAAGCTGGCAAGCAACCGCACAGAGCAGGCAGGCTGGCTGCTCCCTTTTTATCCCAGATCCAGGAGGCCCCACCCCTCTGCTCCCATTGGCTGAGCTCAGGCTCATAATGTGGAAAGAGAAGTAGATGTAATTAAAATTCAAGGAGCTTCTCAGGTGCTGAGGAAAAGGAAGTTTGTAAGGAAAGTGTACATAACAAGGGCCAAGCCACCTGGCCAAAGCAGGGACACTTCAGAAAAAACACCTGTAAACCTAGCTACTCAGGAGGCTGAGATCTGAGGATCACAGTTCAAAGCAAGCCTGGACAGGAAAGTCCATGAGAATCTTTATCTCTAATAAACCACCAGAAAACCAGAAGTGGAGTTATGGCTCAAGTGGTAGAGCTCTCGCCTTGAGCTGAAGAGCTCAGAGACAGCACCCAGGCTCAGAGTTAAAGACCCATAGTGGACAAAATGGAAAAAGAAAAGAAAAATCGCTCAATATTAACAGAAATGAAGAAAACTCCTTTGATAGAAAAGACTTTTTCTCACATTAGTGCTAATAGCACATGTCTCTAATTCTAGCCACTCAAGAGGCTGAGATCTGAGGATCAAGGTTGAAAACCAGCCAGGGCAGACAAATCCATGGAAAATTTCTCTCTAATTAACCAGAAAAAGGTCAAAATTGGAGGGGTCAGTCGAATGGTGGGTAAAGCACTAGTCTAGAGCAAAACAAGCTAAGCAAGAGCATGAGGTTCAGAGTTCAAGCCTTATTGCCAGCATAAGCATATTTCTATGTCTGCACATTTAATAGATCTTTGGAGGAGAGAAGGGTGAAGGGCAAAGTCTGAGTTGCAAGTAGCCTGCTTCATGCTTTAACAAAGCCTGGTCCTTGGTCCTATGTGTGTGGATGTCCTTGAGCTGCAGGATGAAGTGGGCCACAATGGTCACCTGTGTGTACAGACGTGTGGTGCACGCCATAGGAACTGCATTGCTTCTGCCCTTCTACGTGATGTCTCTGCATTTCCAAAAGTCAGAAACAAAGGGAAGATGACAGGAGCAGAGAGAGAGAGAGAGAGAGAGAGAGAGAGAGAGAGAGAGAGAGAGAGAGAGAGAGAGAGAGAGAGAGAGAGAGAGAGAGAGAGAGAGAGAGAGAGAGAGAGAGAGAGAGAGAGAGAGAGAGAGAGAGAGAGAGAGAGAGAGAGAGAGAGAGAGAGAGAGAGAGAGAGAGAGAGAGAGAGAGAGGAAGAGCGAGCACTGCAGAAACAATGCCTGAGATGCAGAACATTAAAAGGCAAGTCATATAAACCAGCAAACCTGCACCACCATAGCCATAAAACACCCACGCCTGCCATCATACACAGCCATGCGCCCCACCTGGCCGCACTGCTCCAAATTCTGAACCAGGCTGTTCTAGAGCCCATGTTATAGTTCCATGGAGAGTGTGAACCCATACTTAGCCAGAACCTGATTGCTTTCCTCCTCCTCCTCCTCCCCTCCCTCCTCCTGCAACCCAGGGTAGGCCCCACATGCTGAGATGGGAAGGAAAGAGGAAAGCAGCCTTGGTCTGTCACCTTTATGATTTTCCTAGACAACAGGACAACAGCACTTGGAATTTCCTACCATCCATCTATCCTCTCTACCAACCACCTTCTCCCACCTGGGCCACATCCCTTCTCACATGGCCAGGGCCTCCTCTGCCCACGAGCTGCTCCTCCCAGGTGCACTGCTATTTCTTCGGTCCTGACCCTTCTGCAGCTCCTTTCCCCAGCAGCTACAACAACCACACAGCACCCAGAAGACCTGGTTTTACTTAGCACTTAGGGACTGTCGTGAGCACCTTGCTGAGGGCTACACCTGCACTGCCTTCAGTAATGTATGACAGGTACTATGGTTCCAGTGCTGTAGCATTGACAATCAGTAAACCAAGACAGCTAGAAGGAGATCGAGGCGTGTAAGTGAATGGTCAGACTCTGTTCCCTTTTGTGCAGGTTTGCATTTTAACCAGAATCACAATTATCTTCTTTGGGGAAAAATAAATAAATAAGTAAATAAATCTTATGGTGGAATTTTTAATTTATACTAGTGAACTGACAAGGATCTATTGACCAAAGGGATCTCTCTGGGCTCCTTGAAAGCAGTGCTAGAACCATCTGAGCCCCAGGAAATATCTACTTCTTGCTGAATGGAGCCCCTGAACATCATCCTACAAAATTAAATTGGCCAAGATCCATTTGATCTTACAGAAACTGTTCTGGCTCCATTCATGGGGGTTGCAAGGTCAGCCATCCATTGTGGATCTAGAAGGGTCTAGAAGGTCTTTATCACAGGAATGTTATGAAGTGAGGAGTGGACATGAGGTGGTGGAATGGAGGGGTGTGGAACAGGTGACATGAAGGGCAGGCAGGCTCAGCCACTGGCTGGTTGTGTGTGTCACACTAAGCGAATGGCCTCACTCAATGAAACCTCTTTGCTTTCTCTGAAAAATTGGGAATCATAATGGTCTCCTCCCTCTGGAGGAGTCATGAGCATTGAACGAACTAGTGACTGAGAATATGAGAACACCCTTTTGAAATTGTAAGGTTATATGTATATGTGTGTGTTTCTGAAGTGTATAGAGTTATTAAATTTTTTTGTCGGTCATGGGGCTTGAACTCTGTGCCTGGGTGCTGTCCCTCAGCTCTTCAGTTAAAGTCTAGCACTTACCACTTGAGCCACAGCCACTCTGGATTTTCTGGTGGTTAATTGGAGACAAGAGTCACGGACATTCCTGCTTTGACTGTCTTCAAACTGTGATCTTCAGATCTCAGCCTCCTGAGTAGCTAGGATTATAGTGGTGCCTGGCAGAAAATAAGTTTGTTTGTTTAAGAAAAGCATTTGCTCCTTTAGCATAGAAATTCTAGCACTAAGAAATCACCCTGTAGAAAGAATCACATGTGCTTTCATTACTGAGCTACCACTGTGCTATTTCAGATCCTTTTTAAAAGGCAAAAAAAATAAAACAACAAAAACTAACCTGGAAACCTCATAAACTGTCCAACTAGATAAATATATCATGGAGCTAGCTGGGTGCCTGTGGCTAATGCCTGTTTTCTGAGCTACTCAAGAGGGTAAGAAGTAAGACTCGTAGTTCCAAGCTAGCCAGAGCAGAAAAGTTCTTGAGGCTTTTATCTCCAATTAATCACCAAAAAGCCAGATGTATAGCTCTGGCTTGAGTTGTGCTATGCCAGAATTGAGCAGAACAGTCAAGCAAAAGCTCATTCTCTGAGTTAAAGCCCTACTACCAGCACACACACACACACATGCACCCACATACACGAAAGAAAGACCCATGACCAGCAAAAAAAAAAAAAAAAAAAAAAAAAAAAGAAGAAGAAGAATCTCAGATTTGTCTGTCAGGGCTGGTTTTGAACCTTGATCCTCAGACCTCAGCTTCCTAAGTAGCTGGGATTACAGGTGTGAGCCAGCGGCACCTGGCCTAAACGTCCATCTTTCTTTTTCTATCATTTTTGTCAGTTGTGAGGTTTGAACTTAGAGCCTGAGTGCTGTACCTGAGCTTTTAGTCTCAAGTCTAGCACTCTACCACTTGAGCCACAGCTCCACTTCCAGTTTTCTAGTGGTTAATTGGAGATAAGAGTCTCGTTGATTTTCCTGCCTGGTTTCCAACCACAATCCTCAGATCCTTAGTCTTCAGAGTAACTAGGATTATAGGTGGGAGCCACCATTGCCTAGCCTAAGCGTGTTTTTGTTGTTGTTGGTGGTGGTGGTCATGGGGCTTGAACTCTGGGCATGGACTCTGTACCTGAGCTCTTCAGCTCACAGCAAATGCTCTACCACTTGGGCCACAGTGCCACTTATGGATTTTTGCTGATTAATTGTAGATAAGAGTCTCTTGGACTTTCCTTCCTGGGGTGGCTTTGAATCATGATCCTCAGATCTCAGCCTACTGAGTAGCTAAGATTACAGGCATGTGCCCGGCCTAACCATTTCTTAATATGGGTCTTGGTAAAAACTATTCAAAGCCAAGTATGGTGGTATGTGCTGGTAATCAGGAGAATCAGAAGTTCCAGGCCAGTCTGGGCTATATAGTGAGACACTGTTTCAAAATCAAAACAAACATTAAGGAACAGTATATAGGTGAAACTATTCTTGTAGCCATCTTTGGAAAATACACCCAGCCACTTAGCAATGTGGGTTTCAGAGAAAGCACTAGTGATGGCAGCTTCATTTTGCTGTCTGAAGTGTCTGCCTGTTGAGGGGCTTGGATGGTGGTGGTCATGGTGGTGGTGGTGTGAGTTTGTGTGTGTGGTGTGTGTGTGTGTGTGTGTGTGTTTGTGTGTGTGTGTGTGTATGTGTGCGTGCGTGCGTGCTTGCGTGCGTGCGTGCATGCACACACTCATGCCAGTCCTGGGGGTTGAACAGAGTCTAGGTGCTGTCCCTGTTTTTTCCACTCAAAGCTGTTACTCTACCACTTGAGCTCCATTTTGCCTTTTTTGGGTTAATTGGAAATGTCACAGACTTTTCTACCTTGGCTGGCTTTAACCTGTGATCCTCATATCTCAGTCTCCTGAGTAGCAAGGTTAATAGATGGGAGCCACCAGCACCTGGCTTCCTCTCCTGTTCTTTGAAACAGGGTCTTGCTATGGAGTTCCAGGTGGCCTGGAACTTATAATTCTCCTGCTTCTGCCTTATGAATGCTGGGATTACAGACACACACCACCTTGCCTGGCTCTCTGTTCAGGAAGACATGTGATAAGCCTACCTGCCTGCCTGCCTGCCTGCCTGCCTGCCTTCTTTCCTTCCTTCCTTCCTTCCTTCCTTCCTTCCTTCCTTCCTTCCTTCCTTCCTTCCTTCCTTCCTTCCTTCCTTCCTTCCTTCCTTCTTTCCTTCCTTCCTTCCTTCCTTCTTTCCTTCCTTCCTTCCTTCCTTCCTTCCTATCTTCCTTTCTTCCTTTTTTCCTTCTTTCCTTCTCCTTTTACTTGGGGTCTTGTGCTCTTTCTGAGCCTTTTTGCTCAAGGCTGGTGCACTACCACTTGATCCACAGCTCTGCTTCCACTAGTTTACTGAGTAATTGTGGATAAGTGTCTTTCAGGATTTTTCTGCCCAAGCTGGCTTTGAACTGCGATCCTCAGAGCCCAACCTCCTGAATAGTTAGGATTACAGGTATGAGCCACCAGCATCTCCAGGTTTTCTCAATAATTCATGGACTTGGTTGGAGGGCATTTCTTGGTAAATGTCTTATCTCCGTCCCGTGACCACCATAGCATAATTTTAAAAATTATTCTTTTTGTTTCTTTTCCTTTTTTTTTGTCTGCCCTCAGGCTTGGAGCCAAGGCTTGGGTGCTGTCTCCAGATGTCTTTTGTTCAAGGTGAGCATTCTACCACTTGAGCCACAGTACCACTTCTGGCTTTTTTTTTGGTCAGTTGTGGGGCCTGAAATCTGGGTCTGGGCACTTTCCCTTGAGCTCTTCAGCTCAAGGCTGGCACTCTACCACTTGAGCCATAGCACCATTTCCAGCTTTCTCTGCTTATGTGTTGCTGAAGAATTGAACCCAGGTGAGCCACAGCACCACTTCTGGTTTTCTGGAAAATATGAGATAAGAATCTTATGCACTTTCCTGCCTGGGCTGGCTTTGAACCGTGATCCTCAGATCACAGCCTCCTGAGTAGCTAGGATTACAGGTGTGAGCCACGAGCACCCAGCTTTAATTTGGCTTTTTCAGGTAAGTTCTCATAGTTTTATCCAACTGATCTATGGACCGTGACCCTCCCATTACCTCCTCCCAAATAGCTGGGCTCCACCAGCGATACACCAGAACCTTTCCTAGAGCCCTTATCATTTTAGGTTTCCAATATAAGTTTTTGAAAATAACTGAAGCCCATTTCTTTTAGATGTCTTCTTTAGTTCAAATTTCATACTGTTTACACGAGACTACCCTCAAATTTGCTATGCCGGCCAAGATATTTGTGTTGCCACATAGACAGCTTTCAGGCTATAATCTAAAACATACGTTGCACAACGGAATCTATTTCTTCATTGATGTCCTGAGCACAAGCAGACAGGCAAAGCAAATGCCTGACGATGTGCTTTCCCCTCATCTTGTTCCTGCCTGGGTCAGCATCTGACCTTCAGCATATACAGGCTCCCCACAGTCTGCACAGCAGCATTGCTTCCTGGTCCTGCCTGTGGCCCCTTTGCCATAGCAGAACTAACTTGTAGCTTAAAGTCCAAAACCTGCCCAGGAACTCATCTCATAGAGGAGTTACCAGTAGGAGTCAGGGTAGGGTAGACCATGTTTCCTGAGTATATAATGGCTGCTGCTAATATTCTTTCTCGAAGAGGATGCTATAATATTGCTGTGAGAGTAGAGCCTCTACATTTGTGGAAGTAGGATGTAGTTAGAAAAAAAAAGGGGAGGAAAAGAACTCAGGATTTAATAGATAAAAAGTGAATGTAAATGTGGGAAGGTAGCTCAGTGGTAGAGTGCATGCCTTGCATGCATGAGGCCGTGGGTTTGATTGCTCAGTACTACATAAGCAGACAACGCCAGAAGTGGCTCAAGTGGTACAGCGTTAGTCTTGAGCTGAAGAGCTGAGGGACAGCGCCCAGGCCCAGAGTTCAGGCCCCACAACCAAAAAAAAAAAAGTGAATATAATTTCCTTTTACTGAACTTGTACACTAATGACCTGGGGCAAAACTTAACCGCTCTGCTTTGCTTTCTCTGTTTACCAATTGGTGACTTTTGATTCACAATGAAACTGCAGAACATCAGTGAAATAATGGATGAGAAAGCTGCGTGCACATTCAGAGTGCAGCAGGGTAGCAGGCATTCATTCAGAATTGCGGAAGTATACAGAACATAAGAACTTTCACTTTTACTTGTGCATACTCAAGGAAATGATCCTCAGTTAAGATTTTTTTTTAATCAAACGACATTCTGAAAGAGTCAGGAAAATATTGAGGAAATATAGAGACAAGAGGCAGTGTGGGATGGGGATTTAGCTTAGTGGAAGTGCACTTGCCTAACAGTAAGGTCCTCAGCTCTGAAAGAAGGAAGTGGTTTGCTTGTCTGTCCCTGGATGTCAGCTTCTTGCTCCCCCTCAGGGGTAAGTAGCTCCATGGTGCCCCAGCCTTGCTTTGCAGAATTTCCACACATAGTGTATGCAGTGTGAACCTGTGTTGAGTCAACTTCATCTTAGAATTCTTCTATGCATCAGGACATAGGGTATTGTTAGCTATGTGCTTACATAAATCAGCTTTCTTAATCCCAGAGAGGTCAGCAGATCAGAGACTGCTTTTGAAAAATGCTCTTGACATATGAGGATTCTAAGATACTCACATGTATTGATCCTGCCAAAATGTTGTCCCTGCACAGAAATCAAAAGGGTTATCATTCTGTGGGCACCTGCGAGGTTTCCCATTTGGTTTCTCCCTAGCTCTCAGTGGGCACTCCACAATCTGGTGACAAAAAGACTAGTGGTAATTCGTGACAGAATCCTGAGCAAGCAGCCCAATTAAAGAGTAATGCAGCCCATGTCTTCCCTGGGTCTTTCAAGCACACACTTCCCTGGGAAGAGCTTCTGTCTTCAGTCAAAGGAGTGCCCTTTCTGTTTCAAGTATCATCCAAATCCGCATTAATGAAACTGTGGTGGTGTCTGAAGACTATTCACTGATTGAATATAGATTTGCATGGCTACGACGTACCAAGCAATGTTCTAAAAAGACTGTGGTGGGAACCGAGTGTGCACACCAAACACAGACATACACATGCATGCACATACATACACATGTGTGTGCAGTAAATCCACAGAAGTGAATATACAGTAATTGGTCATGAGAAGTGCTAAGGGAAAGGAAGTAAAGAAGAATCAAAACAACAGTTGAAAGGGGTGATATTGATGAAGATATATTGTATTCCTAAACTGCTGAGTTAGATAGCAACTCCTTTGTATAACTCCTTAAAGATAATAAATAAAAGAATACATTGCTTTTAAAAGTAAAAGCAAAGAGTTGCCTGGTACTGTTATCTCACCCCTGTACTCCTGACAACTCATGAGGCTGAGATCTAAGGATCCAGGTTCAAAGTCCTTGACAGATAAAGTCAATGAGACTCAAAGGACTAAGCATCATCCATAAACAAAAGAGCCAAACAAGAGCAAGAGGCCATAAGTTCAAGACTCAGCTCAAGTACAAAAAAGGGGAAGAAAAAGCAGGGAGGGAAGGGAAGAAAGGAAGGAGTGAGCACTTATTAAAGGCGAGTTTACAGAAAAAAAAATAAGATATTAAGTGTGTATTCATGTGGTTCCTCTATGGTGGATATAGTAATTACCATAATTGCTATAATCTTTACAGAAGATAGACCAACTAACTAATGTGACAAATAAGCAGAAGGCAGGCTAATGATAGTAAGTTATATATATTGATCATTAGATATTATACCAAACAATTCACCATTTATCCCCTGGACTATGGGGAAGAGCTAACACTCTACTGAGAACAAGGAAACTGTACAGCCTGGAGTTACCAGTCAGTGACAGAGCCCAATACCACTCAGGGTTTCTAAAAGTCGCCTTTGGCTACAAACTCAGGGTCACTATCAGACAGATCTATCCCTCTAAGAAAGGTAAAGAGGTTCTTATTTTCAACCAGACTTGTAAAGAGATTTTCAAAATTTAATCTATCTCTTTGCTTCAGACTATAGGGAATCATTTGGGGAGCAAGCACCCAGCATTCCACAGCTCTTAACTCTTCCTTGTACCTCTGTGTCTAAGACAAAAGAAGGAATTACAATTTATGAAGACAAGAAAGGCAAGACAAACCTGTGGAATGACTCAAGTATGAGTTCAGGGGAAAAGACGCTCAGGCTCCTTAGACCAAGGTTACTATCAAAGATTCGGGGAGAACCTAAACCAAGCCTCTCCTGTATGCTCTGCACAAGTCAGCCTGGATGGCAAACCCAGCAGCAAAAACTGCCGAGGTCCTAGGGAATGTCAAGTGAGTGGAAGTCAGGAGAGCAACAGGAAAGCTTGCCCCTCAGCAGCAGAGAAGAGCAAAGCAAAGCTCTCAAATTCCACCCTAGGCCCAGGCAATTTAATTATATTTTAATTATTTATAACTTGCTGTATTCCAGAACTGCTCTGATAAACTAGGTGTAGGAGAGAACGGGAAAGTAGAAAGGTATGGATAGCAGCATACAATGGAGACAGGAATGGAGTTAATACAGAAATGCACAATTAGTACCACAAAATGACCTCTGTATTCCAAGGGGAGGTGGGATAGGGTAGGAATTTCGCTTGACACTGGCTTCTAGCCAATCAAACCATGATACAGATCACAGAGTCCAGAAGAGAAAATAGCTTGCTGTCTTCATACAGAAAGCATTGTTACACCATGCCTCCACTCCCCACAAAGCAATCCCTCCCAAATGTGACCACAGTGGAGAAAGATATCCGTCCTCTACTATGAAGGGAAGACAGGATGCAGTGGACAGAACACGAATCCTTCTCTAGATGGATGATCATGTGTTGGAGACCTGAAACCTGCCTGAGAATGCTCTGGCCTTTTTCAAACACCTGATTAAGCCATGACAAATAGCCGTTCTTGGGAATTCCAAGGTGTACATTTAGATTACTTCCTAAAACAGGCTGGGCCGGTCAATTACCGAAACCGGTGGACCAAAAAGACCCTGCCCTGACTTCACCGTAAAGAAATTTCCGTCCGCCCCTCCCTTCCATACAGTACTTCCCCTTCTTTCCTTATAAAAACCTAAGTTTCTTTGCCAATAAATGAGACCTTGACGCGACTCAGACTGACCCTGTATTTCTTTATGCGCTTGGTCTCGATCCTCTCTCGCCCCCCTTGGTTCTTTTAGGAGGTGCCCTCTCGGATCCCCCACCAAATTACCTGGCCTGCTGGATGGGTCAAGTGGCGCCCAACGTGGGGCCCGAGACACGGTGACCTACCGGACAGCGGACAAACAAGGAGCTCCTGACACGCGAGGTAGAGACGTCCGGACCACATCTCTCGTCCACCCCGGAAAGGTCTTGAGGTAAAGATTGCTGTCAACTAACCATGGGAGAGAGTCTGTCTAAAGAAGGTCTTTTCTTTAAGGAAATGAAAAGTAGTCTTAGGGAGAGAGGAATTAGAGTTAAGTAAAAGGACTTGCATAATTTTTTTTTGTTTTGTGGAGGAAAAATGTCCATGGTTAGTATTACATGGGCCAGGAATTCACCCTCTTACATGGAATAAAGTGGGAAAGGACATTAACAAACTCCTCAGGGACGGAGAGAAGGTTCCTGAAGCCTTTTTTAGTTTTTATGGGGTCATTAGGGACATCTTGAAGGATGTGGAGGGAGATAGACAGTTTTCTCATCTTTTAGCTCTTGCAGAGGATGCCCTTTCCTGTCCCTCGGCTGAGCATGAGTCTTGCTCTAAGGACATTTTGCCACCCGCCCCCCTAACAAATGAGACTCAGTCACAAAAGGGGACGTCAAGACCGGAGGAGGCGGCCGATACTGTGGCTTCGCCCTCCCCATCCCTTATTGATGAGCCTATCCCCACTAAGTTGCCCCCCCTTTATTGAGGCCATCTCCTCCAAATAAATCATTAAAAAATAAGGCACTCTATCCTGTAATTCCTCAAAATGTCCCTGACGATGATTGGCTTGGCCCTTCACAGCAGGCCAGCCTCGAGACGGAGGCTGCCAAATATGAGGAGGAAAAATACGGGCCCCACCCTCAATATCAGTCCCAAGTTTTTATAGTAGACCGGGGACATCACAGACAACTCCACTGGCCCTCTCCACCCCTATATGGGCCATGTCCCCCCAGCGCTCCAAGCACCCCCCCAAACGATTCAGTTCCTCTTACCCAGATTCCAGGGGTAGAAGGACTCTTAAAAACTAAAGACTCCCTGTTAAGACAGGTCTCCTCTTTAAAAGATGTCCTTTCCATAAAAAGGGAATTAAGAGATCTCACCCAACAAATACAGGAATTACAGACTGACCTTACAGGAGAAGCTGGCTTTGTTTTGCCTTGTGTGGGTTCCTTACCCAGAGCACAGGCCAGGCCAAGGATAAGTAAAAGTAATAAGACACCAACTTCGGTGTCACTCTCTTTTCCAGTAATGGCCCGATCTGGTACTCAGGGGAATCAGGCAGACACCACCTAGGGTGATAACTCAGAGGATGAAGATGCTGAACAAGGGACCTCGGCCTCTGAGGGAGAGGGGGGGGAATTAGAGGAGGAATGAGGGGGAGGTAATGTGGGCTAGGCCATATATAAAAAATTAAAAATTAAACATCTAAAAGACTTACATTCAGCAGTAAAAAAATTATGGTATTAATGCACCCTTCACCCTTTCTATACTTGAAGGACTGGGCCAAGGAGGCAGCCTGCTGCCTCACAAGTGGGTTAAAGTGGTTCAGTCAGTCCTGACTAGAAGCCAGTTCTTAACCTGGAAGGCTGAATTTATAGATAAGGCAGAGGCTCAGGCTATCATAAACAAAAAACATGTTCAGATGGCCATTACCATCTGAAGTTGCTTCTTTTTCTGTTTGCAGTCCTTCGACTGCCACACAGCGCCTGTCTGGTTTACTGTTTCTGTTTAGTGTTAATTGTCTCTGTTGTCTGTCTTGTTGTCCTTAAAGGGAAGGGGCGGCAACTAACAACCCCCTTAAGTCTGACTTTAGATCACTGGAAAAAAGTTACAGCACGAGCCCAGATTGTCAGGTTTTAGGAACTTGCTTGTTTGTCAATTATGAAATTGCCACTGACCACCTGCGAGTGGCCCCAGTTAGATCTCAGCCTTGGGCCTTGGTTCAGGGGCTCTGAGCATGGGGGAGAACCTGTCAGTCTGAGGTGAGTAGGGGTGTTGAGTCCCCTAGTAAGTAAATGGTGGTGAGATGTCGCCCCATTCACTGAGACCTGATTTTGTCTTTGTGGCCACTTGTTTGTCTTGTTTAGTGTGTGTGTTCGTTTTATGTTTTCTGAAGTAGGGAAGATTTGGGTGACTATGGCAGGCTCACTCAGCAGACTCTGGATTCAGCTTGCTGAATGAGAACAGCACAGTGATTCAAAAGACTAATTAGTGAATTGCCTTGCTAGATAAGCAAACTCTGGGAAAATGAAGCCCAACAAAGGTACCTGGTTTAAAAGAAATACTGTCTTAAATTTTTGTTTAAAAACTTTAGAAGGTGTATGTACAACTGATTTTGATTTTTGCACGCTTTAAGATCTGTGTGAGTGTTTTGTGTGTGTCTGTGAACGTGTTCAAAGATAAAAATTGTCAGCATGCTGTAACAATTGGGTGAGTTTAAATTTAAAATTCAAAAAGTTATGAGGTTTGGACATTGACAAAAAAAATCTTCGCATTGTTTTAAATGGCTTTGTAAAGATTCTTTAACTTGCAAATTAGAAAATCTGGTATTTAAAACTAATATTTTAAAATGCATAAGACATTTTATACTGTAATCAAGTTGTCTGGCTTAACAAAAATGCATTGGCTGTTTGGGATCTAGTTCCCTTGGCTAAAATTTGGGGATAAGTATTAGAAATTTAAATGTAAAGGTTAGTTTAACACTGTCAATGATGTTACTTGTTCTGTCTGTCTAAAAACTGTGTATTTCATTCGAGAACCAAGAGAAGAGATGGGGAAAAACTTAGAAGCCAACAGAAGACCTATCTTTAGGGGTGAGGGGTGAACAAGCAGAAGTGCAGTTCAGCTTGTCATGCATGGTGGAACAGGCCCTGGGAGGAGTCCACGCATGGTAAAAGAGGGCAAGCTGACGCAAACGCAGTTCATCTGACCCTAAAGAGTCAGATTGGGTGTGTGGCCATTCCATAGAAGGGGCTGGGTGGCCCATCTTTGTTCTCTCTTTTCTCTGCAGATAGACACTGAAAACATGATGGTTAAAATGAGTGATGTGATGATCTGATTAGTATTGCTAAAACCTCCACTTGGATGTGTTAACATTAAAATTAGGAAGGCATTAAAAGAGGGCTAAAAAGTTATTTATATAATGTGGCTTACTTTCAATTTTGTTCCACAATTAGGATGCTTTTAAAAGTTATAAAGTTGTTAAGTCTAGCTTCGTGATATAGTGAAGGTGACTGTAATTCTTGCATTAAGGAAAAATTGTCATTTGAGTTTAAAAATCTTAATGTGTGTCTGTTTTAAAACAAGAGGCAATGAGTGACACTTGGCCTCAAGATTTCAAGGGATCTTTTCAAAATGCAAATAAAAACTAAAGTATAAAATATTAAAGGTAATTAATAAGAGGTTTAAAAAATAGAAATGGATTTTTGGATATAAAGTTTAAATGTAAAATTGTTTTTAACATTGGCCTCAATGTGCACAAAGGAAAAATTAGGATTACCAAATAATTGCTATTCTAGTTTGCTCTTATAGGTTTTTTTTTTTTAACAGTTTCCAGCAAGCTCAGAGCAAAGCACAGAGGATTCTTACAAGTTTGTTAGATGTAACTTTGGCTTTTAATAAGTTTCAGGTAAGAGCATTCTTAAAAGCTACTTCTATGTTGACCACCTTGTTGCTTTTAATTGGAGTAAAATGGCCTTTTGTAAGACTCATTGATCTGCAAACTGGTTCAAAGCCAGCCCGGGCACAAAAAGGTTCCTGTGAGACTGTCACCTCTATTCAGCCAGCAGAGTACTAGCCCTGGACTAAAGAGTCAGGGGACAGTACTCAAGCCCCAAGCTCGAGACTCACAGTGGCAGAGTACTAGCCCTGGACTGAAGAGTTAGGGGACAGCATTCAAGCCCTGAGTCTGGGACTCAAAGTGGCAGAGTGCTAGCCTTGAGCTGTAGAGCTGAGGGACAGTGCTCAGGCCCCGAGTTCAAGTCCAGAGACCAGCTAAAGGGAAATGCCAATGAGGCATTTATCCCAATGTGGAGAAGACACTCCTGGGACGAAAGCAATGGAGGAGCATCCAGAGGCAGTAAAGCCACTGCTTGGATGGCAGAAATGTCAGATCCTAGAGTCATTTGTGCGTGGCCCTTCAAAACAGGTCAAAGCCAGGAGGTCATAGGAAGATAGTTTGGAAGCATGCCTAATGTTCATGACTACCTTGTAAGGGACAAGAACTTGCCAGTCCTCTGTGATAGTGAAAAGCTAATGTTATAAAATGTGGGGGATAGTTTAAATCTCAACCCCTTTATGTACCAAAAGCTCTAATTAGCAGTAATATTGAAATATTGAGCTGACACCAGCTACATGAAATTCATCTGCTCAGGAAAAAGTTTGTAAACCTGAGAGTGTGTTTCTATTGATATCTGTCTAAAGGCCTGCAAAGGTAACTTAAGCATCTTAGGCATTGTTGGGATCATTAGAGGTCACATTTCTAAGCCATCTAGGAAGATGCTTTTGCAAACTAGAGTGCTAAACAAGCTACACTGCTGTAGCCAGAGAAAAGGTCTGTGCAGTTGTCAAAAGTTAAAATATTGTTCTTAATGACATCTAACCCTGATGGCCTCTTTGTAAAATAGGCTAAGGTTATAAGTTCCTGGCTAGGTAAGATCAATGCCCCTAAAGTCAGCTTGAAGAAGTTACAGAAAATGGACCTTCGCCCTTCTACCCCCAATTTAAGATCAAGGGTCCAGAGTCAGTTTTGGAAAAATGAGGCAAGATAGATAAAAAAAAAAAAAGGCCCAAAGAATAGTGTTAACTGTTGTAGGTGTTCAAGGTGTGAAGACTGCATCTGTCAGAGATGGCTACAAGACTAAGCCTTCTGAGCCTTCTGTGTCTATTTTACAAAAATATCTGGTTAGTAAAAAAAAAAAAAAAAAAAAGAGTTGTGATTTTGGTAAATTGTCCTGGGCTATTGTTTAAAGATCTTAAAAACCAGCAGGATCAAAGCCTGCCAAGCCTATGCAATGTATCCTTAACCAGTCTCTGTAGGAATTTACAGCCCAGCATGAGGTGTGACAGTCCCTTGGAGCCACTGAGAGACCCTGCTGTTGCTGCTGCTGCTGCTGCTGCATACCCTAATGGGTAAAGTTCAACGATGGCCTGACAGCCACCTGGAGAAACTCCTGCCTGATTCCATCACCTGAGTCGGCTTCCTGGTTGACTGCTGCTAAATCTAAGATATTGTGGGACATTCTTTTGGGTGATATCCAGAAACCCTCTATTCCCACAGTGGATACTGGGGACAAGAATATCACTGGCTTGCTTGCCTTAGGCACTTCAGTGCATAGTGACTGGAAATCCACTCTATGGTCACAGCCTAGTTTGGCTCTGGTATGGTAATAACCTGAGTGTGTTATCAGTGGAGGTAATACTCTTAGCCTTAAAATCTAGCAAGCTTCTGCATCACAGTGGTGCCTTAAGGCTGTTCTAAGATAAAGGTTCCACAAGCCAAAGGAAAATTGGGCAGTTTTAAACTACAGCCACGAAGATGCTCAAAAAATCGTAAAAAAAGAGGGTAGTAAAGAAAGCCTTGAAAAAAAAATGTAAGGGGCTCTGGTACTGTTATTTTTGTTACAATCGGACCTTGTATACTCAACAGACTGGTGTCTTTTGTAAAAGAAAAAGATCAGCGCAGTCCTTCTATTAGTTCTGAGATCCAAATACCAAGCATTGAGAACAACTGACACCCCACAAGATAATATAGAGACACCCCTACGACTGAGATAAGAACCCCCTAAATTTTAAGATTAAAATTAGCCCAAAGAAAAATGGGGGAATAAAAAATTAAAAATTAGAGTTACATTTTACAATTGCTAACTGCTGGTTTTGCTTCTGTAAACTTGTTTGCGCTAGCACTGACCCTTCCCCTCCCTGGAGATATATAAAAAGTTTCAGAGTCTAGATGTTGGCCCTGGGACAAGCTCTGTAGTCGTAATTAAAGGGCTAACAAGTAAATTCCCCAAATGGCTAAATGGGACCCAAGATAAGAAACAAGGAGTATGTTCCTCCGCATTCCTGTGTAAAAACTCCCGATTTAGGGGGCTCAAGATAAGGGCCATTTGATGAGCCCAGCAGACTAGGCCAAGTGTTAATCACAAGCCTGTAACACTGTAGATTCCCTAACCCTTACCTCCCAGAGTGACTACCTCAGTTTGATCATCCGCGCTAATTGTTTTATTGCAAAGAGTGTTATAAACTTCCCCAGGTAGTATGACATTGATGTTGGGATATCCTCCTTTTCCCTGTGCAACAATGTTATTAATGTTTCTGCCTCCCTATACTCACAACAGAGCCAGGTTTTTGTTTGTGGCAATAATATGGCCTACACTGTACTTCCACAAAATTGGACAGGGCTCTGTATTCCAGCTATTTTGCTCCCAGACATTGACTTGATTTCCGGAGATGAGCCAGTACCCATTCCTGCCTTTGATTATTTTGTTCCCTGACATAAAAGGGTGGTACAATTTATTCCCCTACTGATAGGACTTGGAGTGGCTGGTACTTTAGGCACTGGGACTGCAGGATTAGCCACTGCTGTCTCCTCATACTCCAAGCTTTCACAACAATTAGCTGATGATATTACTAAAGTTTATCAGTCTGTTAAAGATCTTCAGGATCAGTTAGATTCATTAGCTGAGGTGGCTTTACAAAATCGCAGAGGTTTAGATCTTTTAACTGCTGACAGAGGTGGCATTTGCTTAACTTTACAGGAAAAGTGCTGTTTTTATGCCAATAAGTCTGGCATTGTAAGAGATTGAGTTAGAAAACATCAGGAGGAGATTGAAAGACGGCGACATGAGTTTTTGAGCGCCCTATTTGGGCTGCTTGGGGGGGGACTTTTACCCTATGTTCTTCCCCTCCTGGGTCCCCTTGTTGGATTACTTTTGCTAATTTCCTTTGGCCCTTGGGCTTTTCAATGGCTAACTCAGTTTATTAAAAACCAGATCGATTTGACCCTTACCAAAACCGTTTCAGTACACTACCATTGAGTGGAAACCCAAGAACAGGCTGTTGAGGCAGAGCAAGGGCTCAGGTTCAGCGCCTCACGGTCCCGACCTCCCCCCCACCCCCCGGGCTAGCTAGAGAGTACTCAATGACGGGATTAGTATGGGGCCTGCGCTGGAGGCACAATGTACAGAGGTCGTCGAGACCTGCTCAACATGGCACGTTGCCAGAAGCAGGAGGCACCGCATATAGCCTAAGACAGTGGTTCTCTCAGCCGGGCCAAAAGTCAACTCTGGCCATTTTAATAAAAGGAGGGGGAATTGTTGGAGACCTGAAACCTGCCTGAGAATGCTCTGGCCTTTTTCAAACACCTGATTAAGCCATGACAAATAGCCGTTTTTGGAAATTCCAAGGTGTACATTTAGATTACTTCCTAAAACAGGCTGGGCCGGTCAATTACCAAAACCGGTGGACCAAAAAGACCCTGCCCTGACTTCACCGTAAAGAAATTTCCGTCCGCCCCTCCCTTCCATACAGTACTTCCCCTTCTTTCCTTATAAAAACCTAAGTTTCTTTGCCAATAAATGAGACCTTGACGCGACTCAGACTGACTCTGTTTTTCTTTATGCGCTTGGTCTCGATCCTCTCTCACCCCCCTTGGTTCTTTTAGGAGGTGCCCTCTCGGATCCCCCACCAAATTACCTGGCCTGCTGGACGGGTCAATCATGCTCGTTACACTTAGAACTTTGCATGTAGATCTTTTCCCAGGCCAGGACTATGCAGGAGGCTTTGCCCTCAAGACTCAGGCAGTGGGGTGCAGTTAGAAGCCCCCAGTCAGCCACATGACCACAAAGGTGGACAGTTGCTGCTAAGCTGTGAGGTTCAGTTGATAGCGGGTATCTCATGCATTTATGACTTCCGATGCTTTCAACTTATAGTGTGTTTATTGTAACAGTAAATCCATTTGTGAGCTAACCGAATATCCCCGTTCCCAAACTGCCTTATCTGTATCTGGAAATAACTCACTCATGTTTTCTCTTCCTACTCCTCTTCTGCTTCCTCTCTTTTCTACTTCTTCCTCTTCTTCTAATATTCCTCTTCCTTTCCTCCTCTTCTCCCTCCTTTCCATCTCTTCTTCCTCCTCCTCCTCCCTTTCTCCTCTTCCTCCTCCTCCTGCTGCTGCTTCTCCTCCTCCTCTTCCTCCTTCTTTTCCTTTCCTTCCTCCTCTTCCTCCTCCTCCTCCTTCTACTTCTCTTGCAGTGTAGGAGATTGAATTCAGGGTCTCATGTTTGCTGGGTAAGACCTCTATCACTTGAGCCACACCCCCAATTCCTTTTGCTTTTAGTTTCTTTTATTAGATAAGGTCTCTTCTTTTGCCCAGGCTGACTGTAGATCCTAATCCTACAACCTTCACCTGCCAAGTAGCTTGGATTACAGGCATGTGTCATGATACATGGTGAATTAGTGGGTTTTCTCATCCAGATCTTACCAATGAAGGCAGAAAGCATGTGTCTTCTTTTCCATAGTGGCCACGGCATGCAGCTGGTACCAGCAATAACAAGAACTTAACAAATATTCATTAGACCATGACGAGACAAAAAACAGATTCAAAACACAAAAGATAAGGCTGTGATGAGCACTGGCCCAGTGGTGGTGGCCAGCTTACCCAGGATGAGGCTCTGAGGTCAAACCCAAGGCCTGTCCACACTGCTCTCATTCTGCTCCAAGGATTCTGTCATGTTTAGCTGATTGACCTTCCTCCTGGAACTAAAGCATACCATCCACATCCTCAACTGGAACCAACAAGAGCTGGAAATTAAGCTTAACTCTACACTCATTCAAGTTTCAAAGCCAAATTCTAGAAAGCTCTGATCTTTTTATTTTTTAAGTAGGTAGCCTGGATCTAGGCTTCTTTTCTACCTGAATATTTTAGAAGAGTTCAATAGATCAGTTCAACATTCATTTATCTTGGACTGTCATTTTTATCTATCTTTTATACAGGTTTATACAATTCAAAGGAATTATAATGCTCATATTATTTCCTCATTGGTTAATAAATCATTAAGAAGTTAGTTTGACGGGACTTTTTAAGATGGGGGGATCAACCTTTATTGAAGTTGTTAAAAGCAGATTTTCCTCTTAAACACTGAGGTAAGTTTTTATTCAGTTTTGTTTTGTTTTGTTTTGTTTTTACAGAGTGAAACCTAAATATACAAACACACCATTGCCTCCTAATTTCTATTGTTTGAAGTCTTTGATTAAATACAATTCCCTGTATAGCTTATCTGAGTTCCCACGGGTAGTACCTAAGATTGCATTGACCATTCAAAGCCATTCAGCAAGTAAGATATGAAAAGCCTGGGACACTTTTCAGCAAATAGTGAAAGAGCATTCAAAGTTTTGGTCCTCCACAGCCACAAAGAGATATAGGGTATACTTACAGAATGGCTGAGTCTACTCCCAGCAGGCTATACCCATCATGGTGGCCTTTCCTCCCACCTTGATAAAGATCTTTCACCTCACAAGTGGCTCCAGAACTCAGGTAATGAATCTTTGAAACGAAGTTGTTTGGAGACAATAACTATTATCTTCTAGGAGTCAACAAACTAGCTGTCAGCCAGCCTTACATTTGGATACTCGTGAAAAGACACAATATGACAGTTCACCAGTTTGTGTGATAAGAGGAAACTAACTTACAGCAAACAGTCCATGCCAGTTAAGAAGTCACTGGCACTATCAGACAGAGGGAGCAGAAGAGCCCAAATCATTGTCAATGATCAGTTTCCACTGTGCACTTTCTCACCCTCATTTTGCTCATGAGCTATAAACAGGGAAACTTCTGCAAGTGAACCAGTCAGCAACCATCCCAAAGCCTCAGAATGGAGGAGAAGAGAACTGATCTAATACATTCCAACAATAAATTCCTACATGTGTTACTCCAAACCCATGCCAAATCTATCCATTTCATGAGGGCATAATCTGTAAAAGATTTCCACGGTTGAATGTTTCAACTCAGTACTTTTGCTGCTCTGACACTGAGACTTGTCCCATTGTAACATAAGATGGCCATGTACAGAGAACAAGGTCTGGAGCTCAGGCCGCCTGGCCCTCCTCTGTTCACTACTCAGGGTTGAATCTTCTGTACCTTATTCTCTGAATCAGGAAATCAGGAGCGGAACCTCTCTTCTGAAGTTGTATTTAATCACATATGTGCACACATGAACACATGCCAACACACACACACACACACACACACACACACACACACACACACACACTGCTCTAAAGAGTATGTACAGTTTGCCTACTTAAGAAATAATTCATAAACACTCTTGAATCCCCCAAAAGGAGTATAGTGAAGTATCCCCCAAATGAAAGGTACAAGGAAAGAAGTTTCTAGAAGCAAAAGAAGAGCCTATTGATTAAAAAATTTATGATCAAACTAAAGGGAAGGAACCAAGGACAGCCAGAAAGGAAACCCACAGTTCATAGAAAATGAAGAGTGTAAGCCACAGAATCAGAGAAGAGAATGTAGCAAAGGGCAGGGGGGTTGGCTGAGTGGTTGAAACTTCTAGAATGAAAGGTTCTGGACAGGAATGGAGCCTGGCATGGACTCAAGCTCCAGGCATACCCAGGCATTGGTGGAGATCCGGATTCCCTAGAGAAGACAATCTGGTTGGACATAACCCGTTGTTCTCTGAGAGAGAGAGAAGCTCCAATATGAGCAGCGGTGCTCACCACAGTGACCCAGGGCCCAGTGGCAGGATGCCTGCCCCATGCCCTGACAATTCCCACCTAGGAGTGTGTCTGCCCTGCCTCGGGGCCAGTTCAGGCCTGCCATTGTACACAACAGCCCTTGTTTCCTCCTCTAACAAGCAGCTCAATATCCAACCTCCATGGGAACCTAGTCCTAGAGGCACACCTAGTCCTAGAGGCACAGGCACAATGGAGGGGAAGGCTGCCCAGGCAAGCATTTGGAAAGGAGCTGAGATCACAGCAGGCAAATCAGCCATGAGGGTGTGTCTGCAAGGAATCCTTAGCTGGGTTTTGGAAAGAGGCCAGTGCAGGTGGGCGGGGCACTTCCATAACCAATTTGAATATCTAATAAAGCTGCCTGTGGTGGATAGATGGCTTCTGATTTGACATCTGCAGCAGAATAAGGGGCTGCAAATTCAATGAATAGTCTCTGGTCAGAGAAACAAGGTCAAAAGCTTAAGTTTCTGTACTTCCAGTGGTTCCTTGTATCTCCAGTAAGTATACTAAATTAAAAGACATCCTAGAGTTTTCTCTCCTTCCCTTACCTCCTAAAGGCATTTGTGGTCCCTATGGAGTTTGCAACCTCCTGTAAGGCAGTCTACACTTCTCAAACTCCTTGCTTCAGCTGCAACATTTAGGCATCATGTCTATGATCCTAGGTACTCAGGGAACTCAGAACTGGAGGATCACCAATTGAGGAGGGAAGGGGAGAAGAGGGGAGAAGAGGGGAGGGAAGAAGAGGGGAGGGGGAGAATAAAGGAGAGGAGAGGAGGGGAGAAGAGGAGAGGAGAGGAAGGGAGGGAGAGGAGAGAAGGGGAGAGGAGAGGAGAGAGGAGAGGAAAAGAGAGGGGAGGGGGGGAAGGAAGGAAGGAAACCCTTATCTCTCTTCCTCGTTCTTCACAGGCTGAGTGGACATCTTTCTGTGGCCAGTGGGCCAGAGCACAAAGCCTCAGCAGTCCAAAGACTGGAGCACCTCTGGAGTTTTCAGCTCACTTTCCCAGAGCCTGCTGACCCCCACCCGCCCTGCTCCCGTCAGGTTCTGGGATGTCTTTTCTATTGCCAAGCCTTGTGAGATGTCCTGGATGGGTTACAGTAATGTCCATCTCCACATGAGCGATTTAGAAGACAAATGGAATCAGCAACTTAAGGCTTGCTTGGGGCTGCAGGTGAAAGGAAATATAAAGCATAATCATATCTGCAGAGAAAATAATTCCTATACATAGGAGGTTTAGACAAGAAGCTTGTTAGCCACAAGGAAAAGTGAACTTGGCAGCCCCAGAAGAGAGCCCCTGGCCTTCACCTTACAAAGGACTGCATACCTAGCAAAGACAAGGCAGGTAGGGGTCATACTTGACCCCTACATGCTGGCGTTGTCCCTATATTACTTAGGTGAGTACAAATTCAACATTGTGCCTCAGACCATGGCAACGAGGATTAAAATGAGCCATGAAGTGTCTGGCTCAAAATAAATCAAAATACAGGACACAGAAAGTGCTGGAAAGATGTTTCTTGCCCTTCCTCCTCCTCCTCTTCCTTTTAATCATAAGTAGAATTGTGCTGCGTATAATGAGAGAGACTTTGGTCAATGATGACCACGTGTGCAACACTGGCCCAGGAAGGAAATGCCATCCAATGGCAGCGCAGCATCTCAGTGTGTGTAAGTACCCGGATGGCCGCACACCAGAGGGCCTGGCACACAACACATCTCTCCACATCTGTGTGCACCACTGCATGGTACTTGGTGGTGCAGCTAAGTCACTGAAATTTAGAACTTGAAGGATTGTTTTTTGTCTGTCATGGGTCTTGAACTCTGGGCCTGGGCACTGTCCCTCAGCTCTTCAGCTCAAGGTGAGCACTTTACCACTTGAGCCACAGTACCACTTCTAGTTTTCTGGTGGTTTATTGGAGATACGAGTCTCATGGACTTTCCTCCCAGGCTGACTTTAAACTGCAATCCTCAGATTTCAACCTCCTGAGAAGCTAGGATGACAGGCATGAGCTACTGGCACCTAGCTTGGAAGGAATTTTTTTAAGTCAACTGTACTAAAATACTCACAAGGAAACTAAAACCAGTATTTATTTCATTTAGTCATTCATTTATTCATATATCCCAAAAGTATTGCCACACCCATAGCTCACACCTGTAATCCTAACTATTCAAGAGGCTGAGATCTGAGGATCATGGTTTGAAGGCAGCCCAGGCAGGAAAGCCCACACATGACTCAACTGGTAGAGCACCAGCCTTGAGAACAAAAAACAAACAAACAAACAAAAAACCAAGTGACAGAGTTCCCATGCTGAGTTCAAGCCCAAATACTGGCAAACAATGAATACTAAATTAGTGAACAAATAATAATTTCAGCTCTCGGTGCCTCAATAACTTCGAAAGTAAATTAGGAAAGTTGTCTGAGGTTCCCTCAAAGATTTGTTACACAATGGTAGCTCTCTGCTTGCCTCTGAAATACTTATCCAATTCCTGATCCTTCAAAACACACATTGTACTCACTGAAGTTCCCCAAGAAAGAACAAATTAATGCCTATTCATCATCCATCCAAGAGAGCCAAGCCAGATTTCTGTTGCTATCACTCAGACTGTAAGAAAATACAATACTCCCTCTAGCCCCAGAAGCCAACAGCGAGACTTACTGTGCACGGAACCATTTCAACTAATTACAAGCCTCTTGGCTCAGGTGAGCCATGGCAAGATGCCTGCAAACCAGTTGATTAGCATGAAGGAGTTGAGGAGGACACATGCCTTGTAGTGTTCAATAGGACCGATGATTGTAACCCCAGGGGATTGGCTCTGGACCCCCACCTCTTCAATGACGCCCACCCTCATAGGCAATGATACCTCATTTGTATGCAACGCTACAATTTAAATCAGCTCTGGTCAGTTATAATGCCTGGTATGGTATAATGCTGTATAATTAGTCTTTTATCATGTTTTTAATTTTTAATGCTTCAAATTAATCTTAATGCACCCTTCCCCCCCCACCCCCACCCTGCTAATGCAGGCTGGAAGGGAACAAGAGCAGCGTCCCTCATTTATGAAACGGTCATCGTGATGTAATCACCATCCCCTTCAAGAACATTGTCACATGGGGCATCTACATAATTGAGTCCCATACCAACTCTTTTACGTGGCCTTTGTTCTTTCCACTTTTATGGTTAGAAAAAGTGAAACCCAAAGGCTTGGAGTGACATCCCCAAATCAGAAAACTACAGGCGTGGCCACAAGTCCAAGGTAAGTGCCTCCTCCCAGATGCATGGAGGAGTTCCTCTAAGCGAACATCTTGAGCAAAGCCAACCAACCCTTACCATGCGGCTGTGCTTCTCTGTCCAGGGCTGTGGATGGCTTTTACGTTTGTAAATGGTTCAAGGAAATTAAAAGGTAATCTCAGGACAAATGAATAGTAGTTACTTCAGCCTCTGGAAATGAAGTCTAACTAGGACCCAGTCACACTCCTCTATTGATGGAATTAGCTAAGGAAACTTGTCCATTATGAGGATGGTATCCAGCCATTGCAAAAACAATCTATGGAACCTAAAATACGTACTGTCTCTCTCTTAGAGAAAAATAATCATAATAAAGATGATTGATCCCTAAGTGATTAATTATGCAGGTCTTTTAAGAGCAAGGTATTTCATTGGAGAGGGCCAGGGAAAAAGAAGGAAGGCAGGCAGGACAAAGGTGCTTCAAAATAAGAGACATGGGTAGGAAAAAAATCCATGAGGCTCTTATCTCTAATTAACCAGCAAAAAGCTGGATGTGGACCTGTCCTGATAAATAAATGAATGAACAATTTAGAAAGAAAAACCAAATTATGCAACGAGGGTTATGGAGTAACCTCGGCTCTTGGAGCCTCCAGGCAGAGAATTTCCTCATCTACACAGGAGCCCTGCTGTCCTGAGCTCACAGAAGAGAGAAAATGGGGGTTGTGAGCAGCCTCCCTGCTCACCTCTCACACTGGCTGTGCTCACTGCCAGGGAGGCAAGACACCTTGATTTTGTTTCTGTTATTATTAGTATTGTTGTTGTTGTTGTTGTTATTATCTTTAAGTAATCGACAAATGGATTTCAACCCAACATGTCAGTTTATGAGCCCAGTACATCTTAATGTCACCTCTCTCACCATTCTCCTCCATCCCAATCCCACCCATCCCCTCAATTTTCCTGAGTATTCTGGAGTATTATGGCTACATTCTCTAACTCTTCCTCTCTTCATTCATCTGCCCCTCCCCTTGACCTCATTCCTGCTCCTGTTAAACTTCAAGTGCCAGATCTGTCACCTGCACAAGGACAGCCATCTCAGGTCCCCACCTGGCTCCATTGGCTCTTTTTCTCTTCTCACATCTCATCGGGTTGAGCTCAGATGAAAATATCCTCCCAGCCACCTCAGTCAACCCTCACCTTTGACTCCTCAACTAGTACTGTGCTATGCTGGGGACATACAGGTGTGGCCTGGATGGGTGGCTTCTGAGGGAGAGCTTCACCAGGATGGACTCTACAGAAAGAGCCACAGGCAGACAGGCTGCAGCTTGCTGGGGTGGGTCCTGCCATCCATCTCGCTGAGAAGCCAAATAAACACAGTATATATTTCTCTCTCTCTTCTCTCTCCCTCTCCCTCGCTCTCTCTGCCAGTAGGGGAGGAACCAGTCAATGACACACACCATCAGCATCTATGTACAATTCTGGATTAAGTGAAAAATTGAGGCTTTCCTAAAACAACAAAGAAAAGCTTTGCTTGCTGGAATCCATGGAGGAGGGGGGGGTGGGTGCCAAAAACTAAAAAAAAAAAAAAAATCAGAGCAGCAATCCAGGCAGAAAGAAATGGAGCTGCTGGGTGCCCAAATCCCAGCTTCCTGTGGAGAGCTGTGGGGGGCAGCCCAGCCCCCCAACTCACCCTCTGCCCTGGGTCCCTAGTTAGACAAAGAGCGCAGTGTGTATCTTACAGGAAAAAAGAAGAAAAAGATCCTTGCCATTTGTGCAGTAGGTGAAATGTGGAAAATTTGACCTCAGGAAATGAATAGCCCCGCAAAAATGCAACAGGATTAGTCTTTAGAGTGATGTGCCCCCCTCCCCACCCGTCGCTGTCCTCAGCCCTGCCTGGGAAAGTCCTTTATTATCAGTAGAATAATGTCTTGTGCCAAATGAAAGGTCGTTTCAGGTCATCTTGGAGATGAAAGGCCCCCCTAAACATGTTTTTGAAGGTGCTGGAATTGGCGAGTTTGCATACCTGTGCAGAGAGAGAGAGAGAAAGAGAAAGAGAGAGAGAAAGGGGGGGTGAGTGGAGAGAGAGGGGTGGGACCAGCATTCTAACAAGAACTTACCAATGCCAGAAAGATGCAAGAAATGTTTCAAAAAGCCAAATGTTGTTTATCATTGTGTGATTCCCAGAGGGGTAAGTAGAATTTCTAATTGTTCTCCTCCATCCACAATTTCGGGGGGGGGGGAGAGGGGTGGAGGGAGGGAGGGAGCAGAGAGGGAGGAAAGAGGGAGGAGAAGAGAAGGAGGAAAGAGAGAGGAGAGAGGGAGGAAAGAGGGAGGAAAGAGGGAGGAGAGGGGAGAGAGGGAGGAGAGAGGGAGGAGCTCCTATTGACATTGCAAAAGCTCATGTTCTGGAAACAAATGCTATGTATTTGAGGGGGACCGTTGGGTTCTGACTGGGCTCTGCCCAGGTGTAGGAGAAGGGGGTAGAACAGAGCCTAGAATGGATGAGATATGGGGGTGAAAGCTTGAGAACCATCCTGGTATGGAGGTGCTGTTTACATGTCTCTACAGCCAGCACAGATTTCTTTGTTTGGAGATTAGGGAAGAAAGAAGAGGAAAACAAAAAGAAAAAAGAAAAAAGAAAAACCTTGCATGCATTTGTTTTCTTTTGCTGTCTACTGGTAAGGGATGGCCTTGGTTGTTGTTTTTGTTGTTGTGTTTTGATTTTTAAATCTACCAAAGAAGATGCATTTTCCTCCTTCGGGTTTTTAATTCAATGCCATTTCAATAAATACAGTTGGCAGTCTCTGAATTCTTGCCAAGTACAATTTTACCCCCTTTCTTTTTGTTCCCAATGCTACTTTTCAATGTCCTGATTTTCCTCACCATTTTCCCTCTAAGAAACAAAGACTCTACCACCTCCAATACCACAGATGCCAACAGTATTCCACCAAGGAGTGGGAGGTTTGGGTCATAAATCGTTTAGTGCCAGATTCCAGAAGTCTCTACATGAACATCCCTCCATCAATTCTGTACCCCATGGTAGCCTCTGCGTCTCCTCCTCCCCCTAATAGACAAGTTTCACCTTCCACCCCTACTCTTAACACACCCACCAACAATCCAGACAGGAAAGACCCATCACAGAGATAGATCTCTTATTCAACCTGTCCTGGAGAACAACTGGACAATGGACATATGCAGGGTGCAGTCATCTCCATGAACAACCCCTGCTAGACACAGCCATCCTGCAATGCCTCCACACATCCCTCAACACACTTGTCTCACTCCATCATAAAAGTAAATCTGACCCTGTGGGTCAGCCCCTGTATGGTGCTGACTTACCCCAACTTTCCTTGGCCCTGTTCATGGAAAGATGTCACAGGACAGTTCTAGGCAGCTACAAGGGCATCCCAAGGGCATAGCCTCTAAACCTGGCTCTAAATGAAGACTTCATGAGCAACATTAGTTTTGATGTTTCAACATCATCAAAAGAGAAACATGGGAAGGTGACAGAGCATGTTCTCAGGCTAGCTATTGACAATATTCTAGTCTATTTCTGATTATAGTCACCAAATCTACCATTTTTTTTATTGATTTGACCATTTTAGTAAATGATATGTGTTAAGTCTACAAATATGGAGCACCAGGCCAACGGCCATGCATAGGGGCTTGGTCTGCATTGGTGCACTAGGGTGGCATCGTTCCTCAATCAGTGTAAGTTACATCCACATCTCCAGATTTGTTTCCATGAACTATACTAGAAAAATGCATCTTAACCAAAGACAGATATATGCTATCATAGATACAAGATCATATGTAGTGTGTGATACAGACTATATATCATTGTATGATTCAATTCATACAGAGCTAAAGGCATAAAAATAACTTAAATGGATATTGTTCAAAATGGTGGTCATTCTGGAAGGTAGCACCTTGGAAAGACCTTAACTTATAAGACACTTTTTGGAGTGCTGAAAGCATTCCATTTCCTGATGGGAGTGGTATGTATAGGGGGACTCATGTGTATAATATTTTGCCATTAGATTTTATACTTTCCAGTATGTGAGTCATTCCTCACCAAAAAGAAAAAAAAATCTACCAAGTAAGTTCAGTGATCATTGGTGACTTATTTAAAATCCAATATTTTTGCCAACTTCAAAAAAAAATCTGTAGGGAACAGAAAATGGATTCTTTGCCCTGTTCATTATGAGAACAAAATCAAATGTGAATAATTTAGTGACAGGTTGAGGTTTGACATCTCAGAGCATTTGGGGCCTAAATTTTTCAGAAGCTCTCTGTTTCACAGTTCCCCTTGGCACTCCAGGGCTTCACACCATCAGAATTCAGATATCTGCACTTGGCAATTTTATATGTGGATGTCTACACATCACGTTCTAACAGCACATCAAAACTCGTTATGTTGGAAGCATGTTCGTTATCTCAAAATAGCCACCTTCTTAACCACCTGCCTCCACCGAATTCCTTCACCTTGTTCTATTTTTGTGTCAGAGAATTTCTCCTCTTCTCATTACCCGCTTGGAAATTTGTCTTTGAGTAACTCAGCTGTGCTTTCATACTGACTTTCCACATCTCTCACATCCTTCTCTTGGCCACCCCTCCTATGAGCGTATTAGCAATGAACACATAATTAGTGTTCTGGTTCCTGTCTCTGCCTCCACAGCACCACCGAGGAAATCTTCCCTCTGTGCTCCTGATAGTCCTCTGCTGCTGCAGCACAAAACCCGTCCTCCATGTGATGTTCAAGGCTTCCTCTAGCCTCCTCTCCCCACACCTCCACCACAACCCTACTGTCAATTCCTGTGCTGGTGAGGTGCATACTCCTCCCCCACCACCTGCTTGTGCCTTGAATCCTTCCTGTTGGGTCTTCGTCCGTCCCACAAAAGACGGACGGGGTCCGAGGAAAGGTATGTGCTGCGCTAGCCTGTTCCCTAGTCTCCCTCAGATCAGGAGACAATCAGACACAGCAGGGAGCCAAATCCAGCAGGTAGAAAAACTCGTTTATTAACAGAGAGCAGCCCCTATTTAAAGACAAAGAGGGTGGGTGGTATGGTAAGGGAGGAAGAGGAACCAATCACTGTCAAGGTCACACCCTATCATTCACCTGAGCCTTCACGGGCTGGTTAGGTACTGATCAGAAGATCAATTGGGGTCTGCCCACTCTACTCTCTCCCAGAGCCATCTTGGCTGGCCATGTGCTCTTCAGTAAATTAGGCTCTGCCCACTCAACCCCCTCCCAGCACCATCTTTGCTGCCCATGTGCTCCACACTTCCTTTCTATGACATCCAAATATTGCATACCCCCTAACGACAAAACATTCACCGTCCCCCTGAGATGATTTCTGGGAAATGGCTTTCCCCATTGAAATGCCTGTGTGGTTCTATGAGTGGTCAGGCAGGTAATTCTCACCTATGCCAATGTCTCCCAGTGTTCGCTGCCCCTTTTATATTGTGGTTTTGTTATCAGTGTTGGCACACATCAGTTTATAAATACAATGCATCTTGATCATGCCAACCCTTCATCATTCTCTCCCAACCCTCCCAAAACCAGCCCTGTTCTCAATTCTTGGTTTCACAGAATACGTGTTAAGTATTATGGTTGCCTTCCTCTCTCCATTCATCCACCCTCCCTCCCCTTGACGTTCTCATACCTTTAAAGTGCCAGTTTCCTGGTATTCATTTTGTTGGACTATGAGTTTGTTTTCCAGAGGAACTTTACCATCCGAATTCTCCCCTGCAAATACCATACTTCAGTTAATACATCTGTTTACACTTGCATACAAACTGTGTCTGTTTACTTGTACACTTATGAATTAGTTTCTCATTTCCATGTGTGAGAGGCCTTGTCTTCACAAAGTAAAATAAAAAAATTCCAAGTTGATGAACTCCAAAGCCAAGTGTTATTTTTCTCTATAACTCAAGTGTCTCAATGAAGATCTGCTCAGAAGTAGAATTCACAAATTACTAAGTTTTAAACATCGGCAGGGAATCTATGTTATGTTTGCATTGCATTTAAATTGTCCTTACTAGGATGTATACCAACAAAAGAATGATGACCCTTTATGTTTGCACAGGCTTATGCCCCACTTATACTATCTCCTGATTCCCCTACCTTTCAAGTGAAGACAGGAGCTTTTATTGGGGCCATTTCTTAACAGAGCAAAGCCATATTCTGGAGACAGACAGTCCAGTTCCCTTTGGAACAAAGTGGTGAGTGCAGAAACAAAGTTTTCCAACTCTGGCAGACCTGAAGTCAATGCCAGTTCATGTGATTACCTACCTCTGAATTACTTCTTGTGTAAGAAGATGGGGCTGCAGAGGTGCCCACCTCCTATGTGTTGTGAAGATGATTTGAGGAAATGCCAGGCATCAGGTGCTGTGCAGAGGAAAATGTCATCAGTGGCACAACTCCCATGCTGTACCCAGAACCTCCCCCTACACAGCCTCCCCCCAAGCCCCCACCTAGCCCCCTCTGCTCCCATGGGGCCCCTTCCTACACCACTAGCCACCACCACGCCCCCCAATCCCCACCGCGTGGGACTCCCCACTCCCTGCTGGCCAGTCACCCCCTGACCTGGGCTGCCCTCCAGCTGGGCTAGACACCCCTCCACCACTAATGGGATCCTGGCTGCACAAGGCCTCTGCCGGCTCTGCAGGCCCGGGCGACAGCGCCCTCCAGCAGCCGCTTGCGGAGCAGCACCTGCCGCCCTGTCCAGGGGTTGCAGGCCCGGAGCCTGGCCGGGCAGCTTCTCCTGTCAGCGGCCCCTCCAGGCAGTGTCCCCACCTGACCAGGCACAGGGCCTCGCCCGGCCTCCCTGCCGGTGCCAAGGGCCCTCCTCGCAGGATGCTCTGAGATGAGGGTGAAGTTGGTCCAGTCTGCCTCTAACTGAGAGCCTCCTGGACCACGAGGACCGCCAGGACCGTGGAGTGGTGGGCGTTGGGTGCAGTCAGGGTGGGGGCCAAGGCTGGGCTGGGCCCTCCCACCCTTGGCCCTGCTGACCCAGCGACCCCACGACCCTGGCCCTGAAAAGGGCAGCGGGTGACCCACAAGCTTCGTGCTCTGCTCCCTGGAGAGCCACGGAAGGGCGGCCGGGAGCACAAGGCAACGTTCACACCCAGCACTCACACCACAAACACTATCACACACCACACATGGTCACGATCACACCACAAACCAGACACACCACACATGCTTTCACACACATTCAATCACACCACACACACTACACGCTCACACTCATTCAATCACACCACACACACGCTCACACTCACACACCATACACCACACTCACACCACATACTCTCACACTCACACTCAATCACACCACACATAAGACATACGCTCACACTCAATCACACCACACACATGCTCACACTAACACCACACTCCCACCAAACACACCACACACGCTCACACTCAATCACCACCAACTACACTCACACCATACACGTTCATACTCATAATCACACTACACACACCACACACGCTCAATCACACCACCCCCACATCACACACACCACTCACAACACACATGGTCATACTCATACCACACACCACACACCATACATGCTCACTCACACACCATACACGCTCACTCAATCATACCACCCACACCACACTTACACCACACTCATACATTACACACACTCACACTCAGTCATATCACACTCACACCACAGACACACTCAGTCATACCACACACACATCACTCACGCTCACACTCACACCATACACCACACTCATACCACACACTCTCACACTCACATTCAATCACACCACACACACCACATATGCTCACACTCAATCACACCACACACACGCTCACACTAACACCACACTCACACCATACACACCACACATAATCACACCACCCACACCGCACACCACCCACACTCACACTCACACACACACCACACACTCACACAACCCCCCAGTCTGTCACCTGGAATTGTAAGATGTTAATGGAACAAAAGCACAGAACGCAAAGGCTGACATGGCAAACACATGCTCAGTCACCTATAGACCTGATACCAGTTGGATCTATAGGTGACTTTGAAGCTCTCGAATGCAACCGTCGTAGACAGATGATCTCATAGAATAAAATGTTGTTTCAAGGTACAATTTTATCTATTTAGACAGATGCTTTCACATCCATGTCAAGACACTCATGATGGGAAATGTGTCCATTAAACATCTAATAACTTTTCCCACACATGTAACAGTGCTGGGTACATAAAACATGGACTTTCTTTATTCACAGAGTGAATATAATAGTTTGTGGCAATTACAGATTAAAAAGTACAAAAGAATTATATAATACATTTTAACAATGAAAAGATAACATAGCATGTAAAAAGTTCTCAAAGGTGAGAAAAAGCAGATTTGTCAAAATGGGGAAAAAAAAAAGGGTAAATTTAAGGATTAAAGAATGTTCAGCTGGGTGCCAGTGGTTCACGCCAGTAATCCTAGCTAGTCAGAAGGTTGAGATCTGAGTATTGCAGTTCAAAGCCATCTTGGACAGGAAAGGCTGTGAGATTCTTATCTCCAATAAACCACTCAGAAAACCAGAAGTGGCCCTGTGGTTCAAGTGGTAGAGCACTAGTCTTGATATGTAGAACTAAGGGTCAGAGTTCAAACCCTACGACCAAAAAAAAAGAATGTTCAATTTGTTGCTACGTCCATTTTTAGGTTTATTCATGTTCTTCCCTATTTTTAGTATCTCAAGTCTTAATAAGTGGACTTTTATTGATGAGTGAGAAGCTAAACTTCATAAAGACCACCTCTCATAATTCTTTGGCCCTATTAGAAAAACCGGCATGATGATTATACATAATAAGAATTCTGGGACTTCCATGTGACATGTGACAGTATTTACATAGTTTGAGTGTAAGTAGCAAAATAGAGAAAAACATGTTTAAAATAGCATCAATACCAGGACAGGAAAAAAAAAAATGAAGAGAAACACAGTAATTCCTATTGCAGGAAAAAAAAATACACAAATTGGGCAAAAAAAAGTGTCAGGGGCTGGGAAGGTGGCTCAGTGGTAGAGCACTTGTCTTGCATGCCTGAGGCCCTGGGTTTGATTCCTCAGCACCACATAAGCAAAAAGAAAATATCCGGTGTTGTGGCTCAAGTGATAGATCGCTAGCCTTGAGCTGAAGAGCTGAGGGACAGTGCTCAGGCCCAGAGTTCAGGCCCCATGACCAGACCCAACAAAAGAAAAATTAAAGAGAAAAAGAAAATTTGATACACACTATAAAAATCCTGAACTGAAGCTGGGCGCCAGTGGCTCACATCTGTAATCCTAGCTACTCAGGAGGCTGAGATCTGAGGATCACGGTTCAAAGACAGCCCGGGCAGGAAAGTCCATGAGACTCTTATCCCCAATAAAACCACTAGAAAACTGGAAATGGTGCTGTGGCTCAAGCAGTAGAGCGCACTCACCTTGAGCTGAAGAGCTCAGGGACAGCAACCAAGCCCAGAGTTCAAGCCCCACGACCGACCCCTCCAAAAAATATCCTGAACTGAACATAGCATATATGTATATATGTGAAATAACATGGCAAAATTCCTTTGTGTAATACACACTTAAAAAATGAATGATAGGAAAGTAATATAGGCTCTTCTGGGTGATCAGGTACTAGCAGGAGGGAAGAAGGCCAAGGAGAGGGCAAATTAAGTACTTTACACACATATGAAAATAGAATAAAACTTATTTTCAATTATTTGTATGAATGTATGGAAATGTCTGAGAGTTAATATAGTAGAAGCCAGGCACGGGTGGCTCACGCCTGTCATCCCAGCTACTCAAGACGCTGAGATCTGAGGATCGAGGTTCAAAGCCAGCCTGGGCAAGGAAAGTCCCTGAGACTCTATCAACAATTAACTACCAGAAAACTGGAAGTGGTGCTGTGGCTCAAGTGGTAGAGCTCTAGTGTTAAGCTGAAGAGCTCAGGGATGGTTCATAGGCCCAGAGTTCAAGTCCCACAACTGACAAAAGAAAGAAAGAAAGAAAAAAAAAAAGACAGTACATTTGGCTTTAAATCTAATATATTAAACTTTATTCTTAGGAGTAAATAACCAAGCATTTCTCAGTTTTCTGAGGTCTCTTTATCAGTGTAATAATTTCAGTAGTTTATCTAGACATAAGTCAAGGTTTATCCCATAAATAAGAACACAATTTAATCCAAAATTACTGACTCTTAAATGCCATCTTATTTTCCTATAGCTATGATGGTATTTTTTCCTCCAAGACTGAATAAATAATACTAAACTAAGTGGGTATCCAATGACTCACCTGTGCACTTGAAAATTTCACTTTTGGATTGTTATCTATCTCCCATAAGCCTTCATTGAAACCTTTTTGTTTATTTGGTTTGCCATACTTTTCCTTATTTTCTGAGTAAGGAAATATAACCTTTGGTCCTAAAAAAGCACTAAAACAGATGAAGATAATAAGTGCAATGCAACCTCAAATAAATATATACATATTACATTACTAAAATAACACTATTATGTGATGCATTTTATAAAATAAAATTAAAGGGAAGACAAGGATATAAAGCATGAATTCATTTCAATGAACACAATCTCACCAAGACATGAGACGGCTCTAAGTACTAGCAGAACAAATGTTGGAAAAGTTTTTTGGGAGGAGTACATGTGCAGATATTAGGGGTTGAACTCAGAGCTTCCCACTATTGCTTAGCTTTTTCACTCAAGGCTATAGTCACTCTACTACAGCCATAGTTCCACTTCCAGCTTGGAACACAAGAGAGCCACACAGACTTTTCTTCCCAGGCTGGCTTAGAATTTTGATCCTTATATCTCAGGCTGAATAGCTAGGAGTATAGGTGTGAAACACCAGTTACCTGGCTTCTAAAAGATTTTTAGGTTCCGTTTCTTTGCAGAACAATAAATGTTTTCTGTTTAGGGGTAGGGATAAGGTAAACTATATTTTATTCCAAATACTACTTTTTTTTTCATTTACAGTACTAAGGATTGAATCCAGGGTCTCACCGAAACAAGTCAAGCACTAAACCACAGAACTACATGTCAATCTGATATACTTTATTAATTCAGCAATGAGTTCCTAGATTCATAACACTATCTCATGTACATAAACTTTTCTTTTAGTACTGATCCTAGGCCTTGAACTCAGAGCCTGGGTGCTGTCCCTGAACTTTTGTGCCCAAGGCTACAGTTTTAAGCCACTTGAGACATAGCTCCACTGGTTACTGGAAATGAGATTCTCATGAACTTTTCTGCACAGACTGGCTAAGAACCTCAATTCTCAGATCTCAGCCTCATGAGGCCATTAGAGGCAGGAATCACCAGCACCTGGTCTCATTCAGTTTAATTGAACAGGCTTTTCAGGCCCAGAGTTCAAGCCCCATGAACGACAAAAAAAAAAACAAAACAAAACAAAAAAAAAAAAAACAATTTCTCCCCCAAACTGGACAAAGCCAGGCTGGGGAGAAAAAAAATGTCACCAAGTCTGAATAACCAGCAAAGAGATGGTCTGGAAGCATGGTTCAAGTGGTAGAGAACCAGCCAAGCAAACGAACCAAGCTCAACGCCTCAAAGCTCAAGCTCAAACTCTAGTATTGTGAAAAAAACAGAAAGTATCTAATTTAAACATCATTATATAATTCTAATTAAATGTGAACAGATTTTCATGTCAGTAATTATTTAATACATTTTGCTAAATGGATCTATCAATCTATTGTTTGAGCACTTTTTCTGTGCCAATAATGAGGGCTTGAACTCAAGGCAAGGCTTCATACACTTGCTGTCTTTTTTCTGCTCATAGCTGGTGTTCTATCACTTGAGTAACACATTCCAATCTGCTTTTCTGCTGGTTAATTGGGATTCCCAAGCACTTTTCTTTGGGCTTCAAACCAAGATACTCAGATCTCAGTTCTCCTAAGTAACCAGGAGGCTGCAATATTTTAAGAGTCTGGGACCAGTGGCTCATGCCTGTAATCTAGATACTCAGGAGGCTCAGTCTGAGGATGTTGGTTTGAAGCCAGCCAGGCCGAAAAGTCCAAGGGACTCTCTGATTAACCAGCAAAATCCTGGAAGTGCAGGTGTGGCTCAAGAAGTAGAACACACTAGGCCAGTGAAAAAGCCAAGCAAGAGTATAAGACCTTGAATTCAATATTCAGCATCAGCACACAAAAAATAAAATAAATATTGTAACAGTAAATATACTGCTCAATGTTTGATCTACACAATCAATTCCAAGTATAGGTGGGGTAAAGGATATGTTCAAGACTGATAAGTCAAAAACAAAGCTGATAAAAAAGAACTGTCCATGGGGGTACAATCCCCTGAGATTCCTGAATAGTACATAAATTAGCCTAGAGACCGCACCACTAGTTACCAAGGAACACCTTATGGTGGCTATGATTATGGTTTTCTCTTAGAAATGTTCCATTTTCAAATGGCCTACAAAAAGTGTTTTATATGCAAAATGGAAATAGGACATAATCTTAATTACATTTTGATAGCAAATACAAAAAAATTGTGAAGCCAGGAACCCATGAATCACACCTGTAATCTAGCTATTCAGGAGGCTCAAGCAGAAAGGCCATGAAACACTTATCTGCAATTAACTTTCAAAAAGGTAGAAGTGAAACTGTGGCTCAAGTAGCAGAGCACCAGCCTTGCACCAAAAACAAAAACACTAAAGGAAAATGCCTAGGCCCTGAGTTCAAGTGCTGGTACCAGCTCCACAAAGGGAGGAAAGGTAAGATGGAAAGAAGGGAGGGGAGGGAGAGAGGAAAGGGAGAGAGAAAGGACAGAATGAAGGAAGGAAAATTGTGAAAGTTCAGAGGAAAAAAACCATCAGAACACAACAGGTTTAGAAATTCTAAAATATAAAAATATTATTCTTTCTCTTTAGTGGTTACATTGTAGAACTTTCCTTTTATTATTTGCTTTTTAAAAACAATGAAAAAATTAAGCAGTAAATCCCAAATCTAACAGTAAACTTATGTGGATTGAATTTCTTTTGCAAATACATAGAAAAGCAGTTATGTCTCTGATTTTACCTTTTTACTAAACAGTATGGATGCCCATAAGAAAGTCCACACAAAGTCACCACAAACTTAGAACTTTTAAGTCAAACCAAAGGGGGCATAATCAAAATATGAAGGCCTATCAGAGACAAGGACATCAAGATCAAGTCATTTATCTTTGTTAAGTAGTATTTTCTAAACAAAACGTTTCATTTTCAACTTATCAACTCTAACTTGCCGCTTCATTTACCTATTATAAAATCACAAAATATGAAACAGAAATCTTAAAAAGGATGTTTACTAAAATTTTATAACAGTCACGAGTGATTCACACCTGTAATCCTAACATGTTGGGAGGGTAAGATCTGAGGATCATGGGTAAAAGCCCATGAGACTTTTACAATTAACTGCCAAAAATTCAGAATTGGAACTACAGCTCAAATGGTAAAGTACAAGCCATGAGCAAAAAGAGAGAGAGAGAGACAGAGAGAGAGAGAGAGAGAGAGAGAGAGAGAGAGAGAGAGAGAGAGAGAGAGAGAGAGAGAGAGAGAGAAAGGGAGAGAGAGAGAGAGAGAGAGAGAGAGAGAGAGAGACAGAGAGAGAGAGAGAGAGAGAGAGAGAGAGAGAGAGAAAATCAGAGACATCAGAGACAGTGTCCAAGCCCTGAGTGCAAGGCCCAGGGTTGGCTCAATAAATAAATAGATGCTATGATAGTAAAAGGTAGAATGTTGGGGAAAGAAGACCAGCAGAAGGAGAAAGGATAAGCTGGGTGCTGGGGGCTCATGCCTGTAATCCTACATACTCAGGAGGCTGAGCTCTGAGGATTACGGTTCAAAGCCAGCCTGGGCCAGAAAGTCCATGATTCTCTAATCTCCAATAAATCAGCAAAAAATTGGAGTAACACTGTGGCTCCAGTGGCAGAACACTAGCCTTGAGTTGAAGAGTTGAGGGACAGAGCCCGGGCCCAGAGTTCAAGTCCCACAACTGACCCTCTCTCCAAAAAAAGTAACATAATTTCAACAATATAAATTATATGCATGTATGAAACTACAACTATGAAACCTCTGTAAATTTACAGTAATTAAAAATTATATGCATACTATACACTACATATACTATATGGTATTTTTAAAGTTTCTAAAGCTGAACATTAATAAAATTAAGAATAAGAGATAAAAGCAGCAATGTTTGGAGAGTTTGGAGTTTGGAGAGTTCAAAGACATTCTCTCAATTAGCAAAACTAGTCAGCAAAATTCAAACTGAGCTGATCTAAACTTAGTAACACTACAATAACAGCCTTAGAAAAAATATGCAATGCTACTATTAATTTATAAATCCCAGCAAGTATTGCTCCCAAAACAAGTCTTTCAAAGCCATACAATTCTTACTAACATTTTATTCAATACATACATAGCATTAGTCCAAGTAATTATTTATAAAAGCACCTTAGCTGTGGCCTAAAGTTCTAAGATAGATGATATCCCTATTTTACATATTCAGAAGGACACAAAGGTATGTAATTTACTGAAGGTCACATAAAATAGGCAAATGCGACTACTGTGATCTACTTGAATTAAATCTTGTGTCAAGTGTTACAAAGCAAATTCATCATCAACCCACGACTTTCCTTTCCCACCTTTTGGGAGGTATTGACTTTGCAAATGTAAATGGTATACTTAAAAGAACACTGATAATAGCTGGGCACCAGAGGCTCCTGCCTATAATCCTGGTTACTAAGTAAGCTGAGAGGATGAGAGCTGAGGATCACAATTTGAAGCCAGACCAACAGGCAAGACTATAAAACTCTGACCTCCAGAAATGAAGCTATGGCTCATGTGGTAGAGTGTTAGCCTTGAATAGAACACCCAGGCCCTGAGTTCAAGCTCTGGGACTAGCACAAAAAAACCCCCTGAAGATCAAAACCATTAAAGGGGTGTGCATGCAGCAGCAGCAGCAGCAGGATCTCTCAGTGGCTCCAAGGGACTGTCACACCTCATGCTGGGCTGTAAATTCCTACACAGACTGGCTAAGGATACATTGCATAGGCTTGGCAGGCTTGGATCCAGCTGGTTTTTAAGACCTTTAAACAATAGCCCAGGACAATTTACCAAAATCACAACTTTTTTTACTAACCAGATATTTTTGTAAACAGACACAGAAGGCTTAGTCTTGTAACTATCTCCAACAGATGCAGTCTCAACACTTGCACACCTGTTAACACTATTTTTTGTGCTTTTTTAAAAAAAATTATTATTATTTTATCTATTTTGCCTCATTTTTCTCAAACTGACTCTGGAATCTTGATCTTAAAAGGGGGTTTATGGGTAAAGGTCCAACTTCTTTAACTTTTCAAGCTGACTTCAAGGGCGTTGATCCTACCTAGCCAGGAACCTATAACCTTAGCCTATTTTACAAAGAGGTTATCAGGGTTAGATGTCATTAAGAACAATATTTTAACTTTTGACAACTGCACAGACCTTTTCTCCAGCTACAGCAGTGTAGCTTGTTTAGCACTCTGGTTTGCAAAAACATCTTTTTGGATGACTTAGGAATGTGATCTCTAGTGACCCTAACAATGCCTGTTACCTTTGCAGGCCTTTAGACATATATCAATGGACTCTCAGGTTTACAAACTTTTTCCTGAGCAGATGAATTTCATGTAGCTGATGTCAACTCAAAAGTTACGGCCAATTAGAGCTTTTGGCACATAAAGGGCTTGAGATATAAACTATTCCCCACATTTTATAACATTAACTTTACTATCACAGGGGACTGGCAAGTTCCTGTCCCTTACAAGGTAGTCATTAGGCATGCTTAAAAACTGTCTTTCCATGACCTCCCGGCTCTGACCAGTTTTGAAGGGCCACACACAAATGACTCTAGGATCTGACATTTCTGCCATCCAAGAAGTGGCTTACTGCCCCTGGATGCTCCTCCATTGCTCTTGTCCCAGGTGTGTCTTCTTTACACTGTGATAAATTCCTCATTGGCATTTCCCTCAGCGGGTCACTGGACTTGAACTCAGGGCCTGAGTGCTGTCCCTCAGCTCACCAGCTCAAGGCCAGCACTCTGCCACTTTGAGTCCCAAAGTAACTTTGCTTGCTCTTTCAGCACTATGCTGGCTGAGTAGAGGTGACAGTATCACAGGAACCCTTTTCTTCCCGGGCTGGCTTCGAACCAGTTTCAGATCAATGAGTCTTACAAATGGCCATTTTACTCCAATTAAAAGCAACAAGGTGGTCAACATAGAAGTAGCTTTTAAGCATGCTCTTACCTGAAACTTACTAAAAGCCAAAGTTACATCTAACAAACTTGTAAGAATCCTCTGTGCTTTGCTCTAGGCTTGCTGGAAACTGTTAAAAAAAAAAAAAAAACCTATAAGAGCAAACTAGAATAGCAATTATTTTGGTAATCCTAATTTTTCCTTTGTGCACATTGAGGCCAATGTTAAGAACAATTTTACATTTAAACTTTATATCCAAAAATCCATTCCTAATTTTTTAAAGTCTCTTATTAACCACTTTTAATATTTCATACTTTAGTATTCATTTGCATTTAAAAAAATCTCTTAAAATCTTGAGGTCAAGTTGTCATTCATTGTCTCTTGGCTGCTTGTTTTTATACATTAAAACTTTTAAACTCAAATGACCATTTTTCCTTAATGCAAGCATGACAGTCACCATCACATACCACGAAGCTAGACTTAAAACCTTTATAACTTTTTAAAACATCCTAATTGTAGAACATAATTGAAAGCAAGTCACATTATACAAATAAACTTTTTAACTCTCTTTTTAAGTCCAATGGACAGTTTTAGCAATACTACAGATCATCACATCACTAATTTTAACCATCATATTTCAGTGTCTATCTACAGGGAAAAGGGACAGAACAAAGATGGGCCACTTGGCTCCTCCTATGGAATGGGCACATACCCAATCTGACTCTTTAGGGTTAGATGAAATGCATTTGTGCGAGCTTGCCCTCTTTCACCATGCGTGGACTCCTCCCAGGGCCTGTCCCACCATGCATGACCAGTTGAACTGCACTTCTGCCTGTCCACTCCTTACCTCTAAAGATAGGTCTTCTAAGTTTTCCCTTTTCTTATCTCTTGGTTCACGAATGAAATACACAGTTTTAGACAAACAGAATAGGTAACATCTTTGACAGTGTTAAACTAACCTTTACATTTAAATTTCTAATATTTATCCCCAAATTTTAGCCAAGGGAACTAAATCCCAAACTGCCAATGCATTTTTGTTAAGCCAGATAACTTGATTACAGTATAAACGGCCTTATTCATTTTAAAATATTAGTTTTAAAAATACCAGATTTTCTAATTTGCAAGTTAAAGAATCTTTAAAAAGCCATTTAAAACAATGTGAAGATTCTTTAAAAATTTGGTAATGTCCAGACCTCATAACCTTTTATATTTTAAATTTAAACTCAACAAATTGTTACAGCATGCTGACAATTCTTATCTTTAAACATGTTCACACACACAGACACAAAACACTCACACAGATCTTAAAGCACACAAAAATCAAAATCAGTTGTACATACACTATTTAAAGTTTTTAAACAAAAATTTAAGACAGTATTTCTTTTAAATTAGGTACCTTTGTTGGGCTTCATTTTCCCAGAGCTTGCTTGTTTAGCAAGACAATTCACTAATTAGTCATTTGAATCCCTTCTGTCAGAGGAAGGCTGGGGGTGGGAGGGATCACCTGAAACTAAACTGGCCTGATTTTTACCCAATTTTAGACAAGAGCACTTTACAAATTGTTACATTGTCAGGACTAGCTGAAAAAGTCCAAACCAGTCAAACAGCCTTCAACACCCTCCCTGACAGCAGCCTCCACAAGGAGAAAATGTAGCTTGAGGCTTGAAGGGAATCAAACTAGATCAGCAACCTTCCATGCCTCACAGGGAGGGTGGGCATAGCAGGCCTGTGACCAAGCCCAGCCAGAGGCTGGAACTTTTATTCCCCTAGAGATGTTCAAATAAAAAACACAAACACAAATAAACACAAAAACCAAGGATCCACATTTAAAACTGGTACCAATTCTAAAAAAGAACTAGACAAGACAACAACCAAAGGCTGAGTTTTGGACTAATGGACCCCCAGCTCATCCCTACCAGAACTCTGTGCTGCTCCCACTCAGCAAGCTGAATCCAGAGTCTGCTGAGTGAGCCTGCCACTTTCACTCAGACCTTCCCTACTCCAGGAAACATAGAACAGAAAACACACTGAAGTAAACAAGACAGACAAGTGGCCACAAAGACAAAATCAGGTCTCAGTGAATGGGGTGACATCTCAACTCCACTTATCAGGGGATTCAAACCTCCTCTACTCATTCCAGAGGATTTTTCTTTTAGATTCTTCTGAGATCTCCAGGGAGCACAGGACACATTTCAAAGGGGTTATACCACTCAGGTGTGATTCGCAGCACCCCATTAAATGAATATACCCCCTCTCTTTTACCCCTTTGAAATGAACCAGCAGGAGGTCAAGAGGAGTAAGTTTGCTTTGTCCTTGCCCTATCTCTATAAACAAAAGTAGCCAGACAAATACACCAACGACTAGGAGGGAAAAAGAGTGCTAGCCTTGAACTGAAGAGCTGAGGGACAGCGCCCAGGCCCAGAGTTCAGGCCCCACAACTGGACCGCCCAAAAAAAAAAAAAAAAAGGAAAAAGAAATAGGTTAGATACCGACACCACCGGCGTCGCCGTGGATTGGAGATGTCCAAACACTGGATTGCGGCGTCTCCGGGGGGTCGACTGGGCCTGTTAGGAGGGGGGTCAATTATCCCAAAAGGTTGAAAGATTGGGCGCTTAGGAGATTGGTGGGAGTCATCACCCCCCCAGAGGGTGGGTGAAGTCGCCGCTCGCAGTTTCCAGAATGAAGGAATAAAATTTAGACTTAATTATAAGGAGGAAGGGCACTGAGCTGCGGGCCGGTATCCGACAGCGAGTCTGAAAAAGAAATGGGATGAAGAATGGAGTCGGGGGTGTGGTCACTCCAGGCGCTCTGATGTAGGGGCCCTCGTGCGTGCGTCACAAATCACTGATGCAAAGACATCCATCCCTATTGATGCTCTAGCGAGGTCCCCCTAGTTCCACCCAAGTGACAGTCCTAGAGCCTGATCAATCATGGGCTGCACAAAGTGAACAAGTTTGTCAGATAGACTCAAGCAATAAAGAAGGTCAAAAAAGAGGCTGCATAAGCAGGCCAGAAAGCTCGGTAGACACCAGGATGTGACCCAGAGTAGCAACAAAGACCAGTCCCAAAAGCATAAAGTACCTCCTAAGACAATTAAAAACCAGTCATAAATCAACATACCAACACAGAGACACACAATGGATGGTCTTAAAAACTACTCAGCGAGGCTGCCACCCTCAATGAGCAGTTCTAAGCACCAACAAGACTTAATATGAACAGCGAGCATGGCAGACTGCTGGTCGACAGTCTGTTCAGAAGGGCTCTCAGAGAGGACCGGGCACTAGGTGCCAGGCCTCGGGGAGCAGCCCACCAGAGGGTTCAGGGGGACGTCTCCCACTGACTCTGCCGGCAGCCTTAAAGCATGTCCACCAAGGCTATTCGTCAGCCCCAAGACCACACCTGCAGGCTTTCATATGCAAACAGAAGGGCTCTCAGACAGAGAGGACCGGGCACTATGCGCTGGGCCTCGGGGAGCAGCCCACCAGAGTTCAGACAGTCTGTTCAGAAGGGCTCTCAGAAAGAGAAGGACCGGACACTAGGCGCCAGGCCTCGGGGAGCAGCCCACCAAAGGGTTCAGGGGTTGAGGGGATGTCTTCCACTGATCCTGCTGGCACAAATACAAAGCTTGCAAGCAACTCTCAAATTGGTTATAACCAGTATAAATCGGCAATGCCTCAAAACTTACCAGACGTTTCTAGCGACTCAATGATCAAGGTATCTGGGTGGCCTGTAAAGGGGCTTCCGGGCCAATGCACCAAATGTAAAACCCAGAGACTGGAGAGCCCGAAAAGACCACCAGCGACCAAAGATCAATGCAAGCAGCAATGAGTCGTTTATTGACGAGCTCGAGCACGGACCCCTCTGTGCACTAATGTCCGAGTGCAGAGAGAGGCCCCCAAAACAGGGTTACAGCACCTATCTCTGATCCCAAGCCCGGGTAGGGGTCTGGAATGTGTTAAATTCAGCTCCAGATCCGGGAGTGTCTGGGGCTCGAGGGCGGGTAGAATAGCAGCTGCATTCTTCAAGCAGGTCTAATACAAAAATGGCAAATACAGGTCTATCTGGTTTATATATATATATATATATATATATATATATGTGTGTGTGTGTGTGTGTGTATATATATAATATATAAAAAATATTATATATCATATATATTATATATATTATATTATATATGAATATATATAAATATACACATATTTTATACATTATATATATGATATTTATAATATATACTATATAATGTATGCTATATATAATATATATTATATATACTATATAATATATATAGCATATATTATATATAGTATATATAATTTATATATGATACTATATAGTATATATATAATACTATATATATTATATATATACTATATTATATATAATTATATATAATATAACATAATATATATTATACATTATATATAATATATGTATAATATATGTATAATATATAAAAATATATAAAATATAAAATATGTGTATATTTATATATAAATATATATTATATATATAAAAATGTAATATATAAAAATATAAAATAAATAAATAAATATATATATATATATATATATATATATATCATGCTTCTCAGCATGTCCTTTGTTCTCAACAGTGGATGGTCCTGTGTTCATAGCCCACAACATTAGCTTTTCACCTGAGCATTTGTTAAAATTCCAGGCTTACTAAATCATAATCTTCATGTTAACAAGTTCCCAGATGGCTCTTATGAATATTCAAGCTTGAAAAACAAGTTGCAGAGGATATTAAAACAGATTGTAAGAACTTACAATCACTTGGATGGGAGCTCCTACACAGCAATGGGAAGGCTGAGGCAGGAGGATAGTTTTGAAGGCCAGCCTGTAATAGATAATGAGACTGTGTCTCAAAAATAAACAAATAAAATCACATATAGACAGATAAGTTGATAAATTGTAATCAATATTAAAAGAATATATAAGAACATAAACAGAACTTTTTGTTACTAAATGACAATACCAACAAGTGAAAAGGGAGTGGTTATTATGATGGAGGAGGGGATCATCTGGAAATTAAAAGAAAAGAGTAAAAGCATTGATGTGTAAATATTGAACAAAGCATGATATTTAGCATTTCCTGCCAATAAATTTTGGCAGTTTAAATTTGTAATATTCTGCAGACAGCAGGTGATAACTTTTCAACAATGAACCAGGGCAAAAACAGGTCAGAGATTAAGCCTCCACAGAACAAAAGCCAGGATCCCTGGGGGCAGCAGTTCTGAATCTGAATGGGGCACAGGGGGAGGGAGAGAAGGAAGGGAATGGATTTGGGGGAAGGTTGGGTGCATCACAGCCACTTCCAGAGTTTTTCTTAAGTAAAAGCCATGCTCCTTCCCCATAGGAGAAAGCAGACTTCCAAACCAGCTGGAGAGAGTGGAAAACCTTACTGTGGTTATGCTGGAGCATAGCCCACTTTTTCCCCTGTAATCTGGATGTTATTCATCCCATTATACAGATGAGAAAACAGATCCATTAAAAATTAAGCAACCTGTCCAAGGTCTTACATGGAATCTAGAGGCCCAGGCAACCTTCCAGTTATTCCTCCTCCCAGCCATTCCTTTTGGTGATGCTACACAGCTTCTAGATAGGGTAAAGAGGCTACATGGCTGCAAGCACAATGAGCTTGCAATCAGTAAAGGATGCTGCAAATTTCCTAATAATTTCCCTGTATACCTCTGCATTCCCTAGCTTGTTTTCCACCACCTGATCATTCTGTCTAACTCTTTCTGAAATGACTCAGGCCAAAAATCACATCTGGAAAGGCTCTGCTTCATCTTCCAGTGGTGCATACTTACAATCTTTCTTGGTAGTTGTAAAATACTTAGAAGTAGACATCATCTTATGCTTTGCCTATACTTGGCAGATAATCAATTTTTCTAACAAATATTAAAATGGATGAGAAGAAGCAAGTGATAAACCTTGATGGAAAGATAAGGCATAGAGGGTCAGAGTGCTTGCCTATAATCCCAGCTATCATAGAGGTGAAGGTAGAAGGATCAGGAATTGGAAGCCAGCCTAGGCAAATCAATGTGACCCTGTATTAAACAATATAGAGGGCTGCCCGGACTCACGCCTGTAATCCTAGATACTCAGGAGGCTGAGATCTGAGGATCATGGTCCAAAGCCAGCCCAGGCTGGCAAGTCCGTGAAACTCTTACCTCAAATAAACCACCAGAAAATTGGAAGTGGCAATGCAAGTGGTAGAGCTCTAGCCTTGGGCTGAAGAGCTGAGGGACAGTGCCCAGGCCCAGAGTTCAAGCCCCACGACCGACCAAAAAAAAAAAAAATAGAATAGAGAGGGTTAAGAATATAGCTCAGTGATAGAGCTCTGGGTTTAATTCTTAGGAACAAAGACACATGCATGAGGATATTTTATCTTTACTTTATGAACTTTTCATGTACTAAGAAGTTAACCCTTTAAAAGCACTGATTTTTTTTAGGACAAATACATTCATTTTAATGGAAATCTTTTGCATTGTATTGGCTCCAGTGGTAGAACACTGACCTAGCACATGCACTGAGTTCAAACCCCAGTCCTGTTCTCCCCAAAAATTAACAATGGCAATCCCTTCCTTTACATTTTTATATAATTATTCATCTTAATACACAATAGTACTAACATATCTTACACTTTGTGGTTTTATAATTATATATATATTCTTTATATATAATATATAATTATTATATATATTATAATACTTATAGACATTTCATGTGATGTTTTAAATCTGATGTAAACATAGTGAGAATTAGCAAAAATATAGGGAAATATAACGAAAATAAAGAACATTAGTGAACAAATGCAACAGTGGTATTCACTATGTTAAAAAGTGAACTATATAACCTGTGGGTGAGGACAGGATGGAAAAACAGAGAAAGGGAAGAGGTGACATTGTCCAAAAGAAATACTCTTGGGGGCTGGGAAGGTGGCTCAGTCGTAGAGTGCTTGCCTCGCATGTATGAGGCCCTGGGTTCAATTTCTCAGCACCACATAAGCAGAAAAAATTGGAAGTGGCACTGTGGCTTAAGTGGTAGAGTGCAAGCCTTGAGCTGAAGAGCTGACAATACCGAACCCCAGAGTTCAAGCCCCACAATGGACAAAAAAATAGTACTCTTTTCCTAACTTAATGTAACTGTACTTTATAATAATAATTATAACAATAAACTTTTGTAAGAATAGTAATCAAAGATCCAATTCAGTCAGAGGCGTGATAAAGTCAGTGTAAGTTTTCCACCATGAATATCAAAAAGCAATCAGAACCTGGGTGCCTATAATGCTAGCTTCTCAGCAGACTGAGTGTTGGAAATCTCCATTGGAAGGTACCCAGAGCAGGAAATCCTATGAGACTCTTTATCTCCAATTAACCAGCCACATGTAGGAAGTGGAGCTGTGGCTAAAGTGGTACAGCACTAGCCTTGAACAAAAATAGTAAAGGGATGCCCAGGCCCTAAATTTAAGCCCCAGGACCAGTTATCCCCCCCAAAAAAAACAATGAGAGCTTTGACCAGTAGGTTAAAAACAAAAATGAAAATAAAAAATAGGGGGACAGGGAGGGATGTTGTTGTGGAGATGGGACAGAAAGGATGGCAGGGGAAAAGACAAAGGAGGAGCCAACAATGCTTGATAAGAAATGTACTCATGCCTGGCACCGATGACTCAGTCCTTTAATCTAGCTACTCAGCAGGCTGAGATCTGAGGGTTGACGTTCAAAGCCAGCTGGAGAAGGAAAGTTTGTGAGACTCTTATCTCCAATAAACCACTAGAAAATCAGAAGTGGCGCTGTGGCTCAAGCCGTAGAGAGCTTTCCTTGAGCTGAAGAGTACAAGGACAGCGCCCAAGCCCCGAATTCAAGCCCCTGGACCGACAAAAAAAAATGTACTCATTACCTTGCTCATGTGATTGTAACCCCTCTGTACAGTATTTTCACAATAAAAACTTATTTAAAATAAATAAAAAGCAAGCTTGTGAGACAGTGACTAGATATGCTTTCTAAGCTGGTCTGCCAATGGGCTGAAGAATATTGTCTTCAGATTCATGGGATAAGAGAAGTCTTAATGAGTCTGAATACTCAGCCAATTAGAAAAGAAGCTATGAAGCTATGCAAGGACAGAGATTGATGGGTGACCTGTGATATCTCCAATGAGTGCTGCCTAGACTACATGCTACTGTCCCAATGGCACCTTTTTTTTTTTTTTTTTGGTCAGTTGTGGGGCTTGAACTCTGGACTTGGATGCTGTCTCTGCTCTCTTCAGCTCAAGGTGAGCACTCTACCACTTGAGCCACAGCACCACTTCCAGTTTTCTAGTGGTTTATTGTAGATAAGAGTCTCATGGAGTTTCCTGCCCAGGATGGCTTTGAACCCTGATGCTCAGATCTCAGCCTCCTGAGTAGCTAGCATTACAGGTGTGAGCCACTGGTGCCCAGGTAATGTTCTTTCTTGTATGTTCTCACTCACTTTTTTTCCATCTTTATATATATTTCTTTGTATTGTGTGTGTGGGGGTTGTTTTTTGTTTTTTGTTTTTTTGGGTCCTTTCGTGGGCCTGAACTCTGAGCCTGGGCGCTGTCCCTCAGCTCTTCAGCTCAAGGCTAGTGCTCTACCACTTGAGCCACTGCACCACTTCTGGCTTTTTTTTTTTGCTTATGGGTGCTGAGGAATCAAACCCAGGGCCTCAAGCATGCAAGGCAAGCGCTTTACACTGAGCCACCTTCCCAGCTGTATTGTGTGTTTGAATTGAGGACCTTGTACTTGCTTGGTTGGCTTGGCTGAGCTCTATTACTTGAACCATATGTCCAGCACATGTTTTTAGCTGGTTATTTTAGACATGAAGTCTCATGGACTTTTCTAATCAAGCTGGCTTTGAATTTCAATCCTCTTGATCTCAGTCTCCTACGTAGCTAGGATTAAAGCTGTAATCCATAGATGTCCAGCTTCAAAACACATGTAGTTAATTAAAAAGAAATGTATATCTGTTAAATACTACACAGCAAGGTGGTTAGTGTATATTTTGTTTTCTCTAATCATATGGTAGAACTTGCATGAGATAAACTAAAATTAAGGTTAACTAAAAAATACTATATGGGGCTGGGAAAGTGGCTCAGTGGTAGAGTGCTTGCCTTGCATGCATAAGCCCTGTGTTTGATTCCTTAGCACCACATAAGCAGAAAAAGCTTGAAGGGGGACTGTGGCTCAAGTGGTAGAGCACTAGCCTTGAGCTGAAGAGCTGGAGGAAAGCGCCCAGGCCCAGAATTCAAGCCCCACAACCGGCAAAAAAAAAAAAAAAAAAAACTATATGATATAATATGCTTTGAAAATGTATCATTAGATATTGAATTCAATTTGAAATAAACACTTAGACATTTATCCTTGATTTTAACCAGTATATGTAGAAATATTTAATAGTTTTCAGAAATTTTCTATTTGCATTTCAAGAATCAAACTAGGCTTTAATTCCCATGTCCTGCATAGAGAGCAGGAAATGTTTCTTTTTCTGTTTTTATTTCCCCCTGTTAATCCTGTTATGCTAAAATCCTTACTAAACCTCAAAAAAATTTTTTTGAATCAAGCTTCATTGGACAAAGGTTGCTCAACATTTTAACCCAATCCATTCAGAAAAAAACCTAAAGATTCCATCTCCCGTTAACCAGCAGAATGCTGGATTAGAGGCATTCCTCAAATGGTAGAGCACCAGCTTTGAGCAAGGGGGGGGGATGGTTGTGGGGTTTGAACTCTGGGCCTGCCTCCTGTCCCTAAGCTCTTCAGCTCAAGGCTAGCACTTTATGATTTGAGCCACTTCCAGTTTTTTCTGTTTATGTGGTGCTGAGGAATCAAACCCAGGGCCTCATGCATGCAAAGCAAGCACTCTACCACTGAACCACCTTGCTAGCCCCTCTGCACATTACCTTTATAATAGCAACAAACTTAGCTGGTGGCCCGTGGCTCACGCGTATAATCCTAGCTACTCAGAAGGCTGAGATCTGAGGACTATGGTTCAAAGCCAGCCCAGACAGGAAAGTCCGTGAGACTCTTACCTTCAATATACCACTAGAAAACCATTAGTGGTGCTGTGGCTCAATTGGTAGAGTAATCGCCTTGAGCCCAAGAGTGCAGGGACAGGGCCCAAACCCAGAGTTCAAGCCCCATGACCGACAGATAATAATAATAATAATAATAATAATAATAATAATAATAATAATAATAATAATAATAATAACAAACTTTTATAAAAATCAAATTTCACTAACTAGTAGTACTTTATCCGTGTGAAGATGATGTATTAGTGAATGACAAGTTCTAGAGATGCGTAATGAGAATGGCTAAGAAGATGTATTTGTTTAGAAGGAAGGAGAAATACTTTACTATTCTGAGTTTTTGTTTTTGTTAGTTTGTTGGGGTTTTTTGGTCAGTCATGGAGTTTGATCTCTGGGCTTGAGCTCTGTCCCTGCACATTTCAGCTCAAGGTGAGCACTCTACCGCTTGAGCCACAACACAACTTCCAGTTTTCTAGTGGTTCATTGCAGAGAAGAGTCTCATGGAGGGCTGGGAAGATGGCTCAGTGGTAGAGCGCTTGCCTTGCATGCATGAGGCTCTGGGTTCATTCCTCAGCACCACATAAGCAAAAAGGAAAAAGCCGGAAGTGGCGCTGTGGCTCAAGTGGTAGAGCACTAGCCTTGAGCTGAAGAGCTGAGGGCAGTGCCCAGGCCCAGAGTTCAGGCCCACGACTGGACCCAAAAATAAAAAAAAAGTTCAAAAAAAAAGAGTCTCATGGACTTTCCTTCCAGGGCTAGCTTTTAACAGTGATCCTCAGATCTCAGCCTGCTGAGTAGCTAGGATTACAGGCGTGAGCAACCAGCCCCTGGCTTATTCAATACTATATTTACTCTGTTCATGTAGGAATCTTCTTTTTTTGTTGTTGTTGGTTGTGTGGCCTGAACTCGGCCTGGGCGCTGTCCCCCAGCTCTTCAGCTGTAGACCAGGGCTCTACCACTTGAGCCTCAGTCCCACTTTGAGCTTTTTCTGCTTATGTGGTGCTGAAGAATCGAACCCAGGGCCTCATGCATGCAAGGCAAGCACTCTACCATTGAGCCACCTTCCCAGTGCCTCATGTGGGAGTCTTTCTCACTCTACAGCTCAAAAGATGAAGAGATAGAATTGGGTTATTATCTGCTTTCTCTCTTAAGCCATAAGTGTTACTAAAAAAAGAAAAACTCAGCAAATCTATGCAAGTTCTTGTAAGGTCCGCTCCTGGATGGCGAGCAGACTCCACCCTCCTCGCAGCAAAGTCTCCACCCAGTACCTGCGTTACCTAGGCAACTGGGACAACTGGAAGAGGTCACATCTGCATTGGCTGAGGTCACATCTGAAATTGATGTGGCCACACCTTCCCCCCCCCCATACCCTAGATAAGGGCTAGCCCAGGCCCAGACTCTCCCTTTTCTCTCTCTGTTCGTTTCTAGTTCTCTGCTCTCTCTCTGTTCTATTCTAGCTCTCTCTCTCTGTTCTTACCTCTCTCTTGCTCTTTTCTAGCTCTCTCTGCTCTCTCTCTGTTCTAGCTCATTGTTCTATTCTAGCTCTCTCTCTGTTCTATTCTAGCTCTCTCTGTTCTATTCTAGCTCTCTCTCTGTTCATTTCTAGCTCTCTGTTCTTTTCTTGCTCTCTCTGCTCTTTTCTAGCTCTTTTCTCTCTTTTGCCAGCCACGTGGAGTGCCAACCTTACCTTGTCCCAGCAGGTCTACTGAATAAACCTACCCCTTACCTGAATACCACATGAGTGCTGGTGCAGTTCTTACTCGGTTAGCTCTTTTTAAAAACCTAACAGTTTTTCAAGTGAAAATTCACATGAATGTGGCAGGTTTGAATTCCACAAACACATCTATATAAGTAACACTTTGTCCCTTCTTTTTTTTTTTTTGTAACAAATAGTTTTAGAGCTGGACATGGTGACCCATATTTGTAATCACAAAACTCTGGAAGCTTGATGCAAGAGGATCATGAGTTCAAGGCCAACCAGGCTGCAAATGGATACCTTGTCTCAAAAAAAAAAGAAAGAAAGAAAAGAAAAGAAAAATGCAAGCAACTAAGTATTTCTACTAATACTCACTAAGATTTTCCTTGTCTCTTGGAAGTTCACAAGAAGCCATGTGCGGTTTATATATGTATTCAGTATAGATTCATAAGCAGTTGCAGAACAACTGGCAGTGGAGGTATGATAGACACTAGCCTTGAGCAAAACAAGTCAGGGACAGCAAGTAGGCCCTGAGTTCAGGCCCCAGCATTGTCAAACACACACAGAAAAAAAGTTTGGAATATTCTTCTTTGTATGTGTGTGGAGGCCAAAAGGTGAGACAGTGTCTCTATATAGCTAGCCCAAGCTATCCTTGAGGTTACAACCTTCCTGTCTCAGCAGCTCAAATGCTAGGGTTACAAGTATACGCCACTATTCTTGTTTCTTTGTTTTTCCATATAAATTTTAGGATATGTTTGTCCAGATATACAAACAAATCTTGCTGGAATCCTGATACAAATGAAACATCTATTTGAGAAAATTTTTAATATTTATTAGCTTTAGTCTTCTAAACCATAAACTCAGTCTGTCCATTAATTTATTTTTTCTTTCATTTCTTTTATTGACATTGCATAGTTTTCAGCTTACAAGTCCCATACATGCTTGTTAGACTTATGAAGAAATATTTCATTTTTTGGAGTGATTATTGTTTTGATTTTAGTGTGCATGTGTAATTTGTTACTGTATAAAAATATTGTAAGTAGATATTTATTGTGTTATAATACTATATTATTTATTTGTTTATTTATTTTGTTGGTCATGGGGCCTGAAGTCTGGGCCTAGACACTGTCCCTCAGCTCTTCAGTTCAAGAATAGCAATCTACCACTGGAGCCACAGTGCCAGTTCTGGATTTTTCTGCTTATGTGGTGCTGAGGAATTGAACCTAGGGCCTCATGCATGCAAGGTAAGCACTCAACTATTGAGCCACCTTCCTAAACCTACTATATTATTTATTGCGTATTTATTTTATATCTTTTTTTGGGTGGGGGAGGGTCCGGTCCTGAGGCCTGAGCTCTGTGCCTGTTGTCCCTCAGCTCTTCAGCTCAAGGCTAGCACTCTACCACTTAAGCCACAGCGCAACTTACAGCTTTTTTCTTTTTGCTTATGTGGTGCTGAGGAATTGAACCCAGGGCCTCAGGCATGCAAGGCAAGCACTCTACCACTGAGCCACCTACCCAGCCCTTTATTTGATATCTTGAGCTCTTGCCTAAATTACAAGTTTGAGATGTTTTTTCTTTTTCTTCTTTTGTAGATTTCTAGAAATTTTGTACACAAGCAATCAGTCACATTGTCTGTAAATAGATAAATAAAACAGTCTGAATGATTTTAACAGTTTTTCTTTTCATTTTCAACTTTCCTTTGTGTGTGTGTGTGTGTGTGTGTGTGTGTGTGTGTGTGTGTGTGTGTGTGTGTTGATCATGAGACTAGAATTCTAGGCCTGGGCACTGTCCTTCAGCTCTTCAGCTCAAAGCAAGGTCTCTGACTTGAGCCACAGCACTGCTTCCAGTTTTCTGGTGGTTTATTGGAGATAAGTCTCATGGACTTTCCTGCTTGGGCTGGCTTTGAACTGTGATCCTCAGATCTCCATCTCCAGAGTAGCTAAGATTATAGGCATGAGCTATCAGTGCCCTTTTTTTTTTTTGTTGGTTGGTTGGTTGGTTGGTTTTTTTGTTTTTGTTTTTGTTTTTTGTCAGTAGGGGTGAACTGTAGGCCTGGGCACTCTCCCTCAGCTCTTCAGTTCAAGGCTAGCGCTGTACCACTTGAGCCACAGTGCCACTTCTGGCTTTTTCTGCTTATGTACAGCTTAGGAATCAAACCCAGGGCCTTATGCATGCAAGGCAAGCACTCTACCACTGAGCCACCTTCCCAGTCCCCCTTTTTTAAAATCCATGTTTTTTTTTGCTGGTCTTATGGCTTGAACTCGGGGCCTATGTGCTGTCTCTGAACCTTTTTGCTCAAGACTAGTGCTCTGCCACTTGAGCCAAAGCTCTACTTCTGTCTTTTCACTGGTTAATTGGATATGAGTTTCACAGACTTTCCTGCCCAGCCTCCACATGTTCTGTAGATTTCAACCTCCTGAGTAGCTAAGTTTTTTTTTAGACATAATGCAAGCTTTTTGTGGCACATGATTAAAGTGGGGATGAGTGATATAGCTCAGTGGGTGGAGGCTGCTAAGATTATAGGTTAGCACCAGGTTTACTTTTCATTTGTATATTTAAAACTATTTTAAATGAAGGTTTTGATTTTAGGATTCTGGAATTTTAACTTTCTTTTCTCTCCTTTGTTTTTTAATCTTCTTTACTTTTTTAAAACCTTCTTGCCGGGAACCGGTGGCTCAAGCCTGTATTCCTAGCTATTCAGGAGGCTGAGATCTGAGGATCATGGTTCAAAGCCAGCCTAGGCATAAAAGTCCGTGAAACTCTGATCTCCGATAAACCACTAGAACACTGAAGTGGTGCTGTGGCTCAAGAGGTAGAGCGCTTGCCTTGAGTTGAAGAGCACAGGGACAGCACCCAGGCCCAGAGTCAAGCCCCATGACTGACAAAACAAAAACAAAAACAAAACCACAAACCCTTGATGATGATTATTTGAGCCTTTATTAGAATTTTAGTTTGTTCATAGTGTTTTGTTTTGTTTTTTGCCAATAACTTGTGTTTGAACTCAGGACATTATGTTCACTTGCTTGTCCAGATGTCATTTTACCACTTGAACTACACTTCCACTCTAGCTTTTTGCTGGTTATTTTGGAGATGGAGTCTTGCAGACTCTCTGCATGGGCTGGCTTCAAACCACAATCTTCTGTTCTTATCTTCCTGAGTAGGCAGTATTACAGTCATAAGCCACCAGCACCTAGGTCCATAGTGGTTTTTTTTTGCTTGTTTGTTTGTTTGTTTTCGGTCTTGGGGCTTGAACTCTGGGCCTAGGTGCTGGCCCTCATCTTTTCAGCTCAAGGCTAGCGCTCTACCACTTGAGCTATAATGCCACTTCCTGTTTTCTGGTGGTTTATTGGAGATAAGGGTTTCATGGACTTTCCTGCCTGGGCTGGCTTTGAACCGTGATCCTCAGATCTCAGCCTCCTGAGTAGCTAGGATTACAGGCATGAGCCCCCGACACCCAGCTCATAGTGTTTTTTTAATGTATTTCTTCAGATTATGAAACTAACATGCTGCCTCATACTAAGATGATAGGTACAGTGAATTTCTTTCTATAGATTTCTATAGATATTTGCAATAAATATTGCCCTGTACATACATAATTTATCACAGCCTACCTCTGGTGTCATTTATCACTTTGAGTGAAGTAAATAAAACTTTCACTCTCTGTGTCTTAGCCAACCCTGTGGTAGATTTCCTTCATTATGACAAAAAAACATGAGGAAAACAAATTATAAGGAAAAATAGGTTATTTTGACTACCAAGGTATTAATCCCTGGTCACTTTTTTGTTGTTGTTGGTCATGCGGCCTGATCTCTGGGCCCTGGCACTGTCCATCAGCTTTTTAGCTCAAGGCTACTGCTCTACCACTTGAGCCACAGTGCTGAGCCAACCTCCCACCCTTCCCTGGTCACTTTTGAAGTATATGGGATGAGAATGATTTGGAAGCTACTGGTCCTCTGTCTTTTTCTATGTGTAACCACATTGACTTTCTTTCTGTGTTTTTTGTTTTGTTTTGTTTTGTTTTAGTTTTAGGTTTATTTTTTTGGTTGGTCTTGGGGCCTGAACTCTGGGCCTGGGCATTGTCCCTCAGCTCTTTAGCTCAAGGATAGTGCTCTACCACTTGAGCCACAGCACCACTTCTGGCTTTTTCTGCTTATGTGGTACTGAGGAATCGAACCCAGGGCCTCATGCATGCAAGGCAAGCACTCTACCACTGAGGCACCTTCCCAGCCTCACCACATTGACTTTCTTATTTCAAATTTTTACCAACTCTAATTTGGAATCCACTGAAGGGAATTTGGAAATGTTTTCCTCCTCATTAAAGTAATGAATAACAAGCCACTGTACCAACTTAACTATACAAATGGAAGTTGAACCCCTGGAATTAAAATCTTAGCCCATTTGTTCTCTTCCTTTTGTAGCCTGATTCTTTTGTTGTTGTTGGCCATGGGGCTTTAACCCGGGGCCTGCGAACTGTCCCTGAGCTCTTTTGCTCAAAGTTAGTACTCTATCATATTGAGGCGAATTAACTGGTGAACAAGAAAATCCACCTAGGCACAGTTAAAGGTTAAAGGAGTTTTATTTATTTATTTATTTATTTTGTCTGTTGTGGGGTCTGAACTCTGCGCGTGAGCATTATCCCTCAGCTCTTATGCTCAAGGCTAGCACTCTACCACTTGACACTCAGTGCCACTTCCAGCTTTTTCTGCTTATGTGGTGCTGAGGAATCAAACCCAGGTCCTCATGCATGCAAGGTAAGCACTCTTCCACTGAGTCACCTTCCCAGCCCTCTTCAAAATTTGTTGTTGTTATTATAAAGGTAATATACAATTATATAAGTCAGGTTAAGAGTGCATTTCTTTTTGGACAATGTCACCCCTTTACTTTCTTTCTTTTTTTTTATGGTTGGTCGTGGGGTTTGAATTCTGGGTCTGAATGCTGAGGCTGAGATCTGAGGATCACAGTTCAAAGCCAGCCAGGGCAGGAAAGTCCATGAGATTCTGATCTCCAATAAACCACTTGAAAACTGGAAGTGGTGCTGTGGCTCAAGCGGTAGAGCGCTCACCTTGAGCTGAAGAGCTCAGAGTTCAAGCCCCACAACCAACCAAAAAAAAAAAAAAAACAACCTTTGCATAGTGCATAGTGCATAGTGCTGGCTGCTCATGCTTGTAACCTGAGCTAAATGGAAACTAAATGGAAGGCTAACATTGGAAGGATTAAGGTTTGAGGCAGCAGAGCAGAAAAGTTACAGAGACTCCTCAGCAGAATTGGATACTGTTGTGTGTACCTTTTATCTTAGCTAAACCAGAAGCCTAACATAGATGGATATACCTAAGCAGGTAGCTAGACCCTATCTAAAAAATAATCACCAAATATTAGGGCTGGAGATGTGGTTCTGCTTTAAAGAGTTCTTATCTACAAAACATGAGGACTTAACTTCAAACCTAGATATTGGAATTAGTCCAAAACCTAAGAGCAATCAAGAGGAAAGAAGATAGCTTAGTAAACAAAGAATAAAAGCATCGGGAGGTATGGGCATTGGTAGCTCAGGCCTGTAATCCTAGCTACTCAGGATGCTAAGATCCGAGGATTGCAGTTCAAGGCCACCTAGGCAGGAAAGTCTATGAGACTCTTACCTCAAATTAATCACAGAAAAAGCTGGAAGTGGCACTGTGGCTAGAGTGGTAGAATGCTAGCCTTGAGCACAAAGATGATCAGGGACGGCACCCAGGACCCAAGTTCACAAGCCCCAGGACAAGCAAAAAAAAAAAAGCATTGGGAGTAAAGCTGGACAATCAGACTGGAGTCGTAAAGATCTGGCTTCTGAGTCTTGAGTGGAACTTGTCACTGTCATGTAGTTATTTTCATCTTCTATTGTAGGTGGAACTAAAAGTATCCTGGTCTTGTGGTTCATAGTCGCTGATGTTTTCTAGTTATCTAAGGATGACTAAGTCTCTCTCTGGGAAAAGGAAGTATAAGTACTAGTGCCCTAGAGGTTTTCTGTAGCATCCAGTTTCAAGGGTTGTTTTCCTCTGAAGACTCTTCTTTTTTTGGGGGGGGGGGAGTCCAGTCGTGGGACCTGAACTCTGGGCCTGGGCGCTGTCTCTCACTCAGCAATTTAGCTCAAGGCTAGCACTCTACCACTTGAGCCACAGCGCCACTTCCGGTGTTTTTTCTTTTTGCTTATGTGGTGCTGGGGAATCGAACCCAGGGCCTCATGCATGCAAGGAAAGTGCTCTACCACTGAACCACCTTCCCAGCCCCCGAAGACTCTTCTTTAACATGAAACAATTCAGAACATTAGCAGAATAAAAAACAGTAAAACTCTTTCTTGAGTTATAACATATCCGTGTGTGTGTGTGTGTGTGTGTGTGTGTGTGTGTGTGTGTGTGTGCGTGCAGGAAGGAAACTGTAAGGTTTTATGATTTGCATCAGAAGTTATATTAAAATTTTCCCTGATTGACAAAGGCATTGCAACTTAAACTAGAAACAAATCTACTGAAAGTAGACATTTAAGTATAAAGACTTGTCATTTAGAAATCACTCAGGAAAGTCTTTGTTTTTTTTTTTAACTGACATGGTTGCCAGGCTGGACTGAACTACTTGACTTAAGCAATCTTCTTCCTGTTCTAGTCTCTTGACTAGCTGTGACTATAGGCATGCTTCTATACTTGGCCACATCAGATTTTGAGCAGGGGAAGTGTAATATAAAGATTATTAGTTAAGTAGAAGGTGGATAAATACTAAAAGGAATGAATGAGAATATTAATAGATACAGACAAAGCAGGTGAGCTGAGCACCAATGGCTCAAGCCTGTAATCCTAGGTACTCAGGAGCTGAGATCTGAGTACTGGAATTCAAATCCAGCCTGGACAGTAAAGTCTGAGACACTTGTCTCCAATTAACCTCCAAAAATCTGCAAGTGGAGATTTGGCTCAAGTAGTAGAGTACTAGCATTCAGCTGAAGAGGACAATGCCCAGGCCCAGAGTTCAGGCCCCAGGACCAAAACAAACAAACAAACAAAAACCAATTAATTGCCCACCAAGGAAGAATGAATAATAAAGGAAGTAAGGGAAAAGTGAAGAGCTCCTCTTACCTATCCTAAACCAAGGGTGAAATTCAGACCTCTTCAAAGAAAACATGTCAACTACATACACAGCTACAAAGCCGCCAATAGTGAATACAACTTTCTAGAATCTTCTGTAGAACTGGTTCTCCATGCTTATGGGGAAGAGTCAGAGTGGGTTAGTTTATAGAAATGGCCAGTAGATGCACATGAGCTGGACCTTAAAGAGACGGAGATTAGCGTGAAGGCACAGCTGGAACTCCTTTGTTAGGCTACTGTGTGGAAGAATAAAAATTGAGGGCTGGAGCCCAACCAAAAAGGGGCCTTTTGCATGTGTGCCAGGCAGTGTCACTCTAGTGCCATCTGCTGATGAACATAGCATTCCATCTACTGGCAAAAAAATGTTTAGGGTCCAGTGACTGTCTGTCTGCTCTGGATGGCTTTGAATGGTGATCTTTAGATCTCAGCCTCCTGAGTAGCTAAGACTACAGGCATGAGCCACTAGCACTGGGCTACAATTCAGCTTTTTATTGGTTGACATAGGGTCTCATGAGCTTTTTTTTGCTCAGTTTGGCCTCAAATTGCTATCGTCTCAATCTCTGTCTTGCAACCATGAGCCATTTTCTCAGCTGGAATTGGACTTTCTTCTAGAGTTTATGTAAAGTTTTGGATTCAGCAGAAATAACTTCCTTTGCTACAAGGATTATTTGTTGGCAGAAGATAAAACTGTAAACTTACTAAGCAGACTATCTGATGATTTATGAAGGAATGCTTTTACAAGCAGACCAAAAGTATGAGCTTCTGAGTACAAGCTCCCATGCACACAATAAATTTAAAAAAAAGAGAGAGTAGGAAATGCTTTAAAACAAATGCATTGCTTTGCTCATCAATATAAGGCAATCCTCTAACGTACAAAACACTCCCTAAAATCATTCAGTTCAAGCTCTAGAATCCTAAAAACAACTTTCTCTAATTTTCCATTGTTAGATACTACCGAGGTAATTTATTTTCATGCAAAGGTATTTTACTTTTCTTCAGCAAAATTACTAAACATAACTTTGCTCAATCAACAATTTTATGATGAATATTTGAGGAACAAGATTTAGCAGAATATTTTAATTATTTATACATATTACTGACTATTCTTCCAGGAAGAGTGAGCAGTTTAAAGAAGTATCATCATTGTATGAGAGCGTTTACTTCCTTTTCTGCCAGTACTCTTTATTTTCCAGTCCATAAGTAAAAAGGGATATAACATTATTCTAGTTAATGATAGAATTATTTGCATTTATCTGATAACTAATACACTTTAGTAAAATCTAGAGATGCCATTTTTGTGAAAGTGGAAGCCTAAAACAACTACTGTATCATCACTGTTGTGAAAATTAGAATTGTGCAATCCTAGCCAGGTACTGGTGGCTTATGCATACAATCCTAGCTACTCATGAGGCTGAGATCTGAGGATCACCATTCAAGGCCAGGCAGAAAAGTCTGTGAGACTCTTCTTTCCCATTACTCACCCGAAAGCCAGAAAGCCAGAAGTGGTATTGTGGCTCAAAGTGGTAGAGCACTTTCACTGAGGGAAAAAAGTCAGGGACAGCACTTAGACCCTAAGTTCAGGCCCCACAAATGACAAAAAAAGAAAAAGACAGGGCTGGGAAGGTGGCTCAGTGGTTGAATGCTTGCCTTGCATGCATGAGGCCCTGGGTTCGATTCCTCAGCACCACATAAGCAAAAAGAAAAAAGCCGGAAGTGGTGCTGTTGCTCAAGTGGTAGAGCACTACTCTTGAGCTGAAGAGCTGAGGGACAGTGCCCAGGCCCAGAGTTCAGGCCGCATGATGGGACCCAAAAAAAAAAAAAAAACGCAAAAGGAAAAAAGAAGTGTGCCATCCTAAGAACTTAATTTAAAACTTTATGAGGGATAATTAAAACATTAATTAAAACATTTCAACTCTTTTTTTTTTGTCGGCTGCAGGACTTGAACTCAGGGCTCGGGCGCTATCCTTCAGCTCTTCAGCTCAAGGAGAGTGCTCTGTCACGTAAGCCACAGTATCACTACAGGTTTTCTGGTGGTTTATTGGAGATAAGAGTCTAATGGACTTTTCTGCCTGGGCTGGCTTTGAACCACGATCCTCAGATCTCAGGGTCCTGAGTAACTAGGATTATAGGTGTGAGCCACTAGTGCCTGGCTCAGCTAAGTTTTTTAAAAGTTTGCTTCATGCAAATTATGGGCAGTAGAAAAATATAGCTCTTCCTACTTACCTGTCCTTTTTTTTTTCATTATGAGGATGGAACTTAGCGGTCCATCTAACATGATTGCTGGATTGTGTAACAATACATTTGACTGGGCACTGGTGCTCACAATGGTAATCTTGGCTACTCAGGAGGCTGAGATCTGAGGATTGTGGTTTGCAGTCAGCCCAAGCAGGAAAGTCTGTGAGACTCTTTTTTGTGTGTGTGTGAAAATACTGTACAGAGGGGTTACAATTACATGGGCAAGATAATGAGTACATTTCTTATCAAGCATTGTAGCCTCCTCCTTTGTTCCCCTTCTCATCCCTTCCTATCCTCCCCCGACCCTCCTACCCAACCCTCCCCCCCGACCAAAAGTTCGTTTTCAACATAACGACTTGTACATTGTGAGACTCTTATTTTTTCTTTTTTCTTTTTTTTTTTTTTTGCCAGTTGTGGGGCCTGAACTCTGGGCTTGGGCACTGTCCCTCAGCTCTTCAGCTCAAGGCTAGTGCTCTACCACTTGAGCTACAGTGCCACTTCCAGCTTTTCCTGCTATGTGGTGCTGAGGAATCGAACCCAGGGCCTCATGCATGCAAGGTAAGCACTTTACCACTGAGCCACCTTCTCAGCCCCATTGTGAGACTCTTATTGCTAATAAATCACCACAAAAGCTGGAAGTGAATCTGTGTCTTAGATGGTAGAGTGCAAGCATTAAGCATAAAAGCTCAGGGACAGCTCAGGCCCTGAGTTCAAACTCCAAAACTAGTTGTCTCCCCCCCCCCCAAGAAAAAAAAGAGTCTATTTAGTCTGGTAGACTGGTTTCCAAAGTGGAATGTTAAGTAGAGCCCAGAAGTTAATATTTCTGTTCTTCCAGATTCTCACTAGCAATTACTGTTGTCCATGTTCTGGATTTTGGCCATTCTGATAAGTGTGCTGTGCTGTATGTTTGTGTGTGTGTGTGTGTGTGTGTGTGTGTGTGTGTGTGTGTGTGTGTGTGTGTGTGTGTGTGTATATGCTCGTGCCAATCTTGGGGTTTGAACTGAGGCATAGGGCTAGCCTGGAGTTTTGGTTAATTGGAAATGAGTCTCACAGGCTTTTAGGCCTAGGCTGGCTTTGAACCATGATCCTTTAATGTTTGCTTTCTGGGTAACTAGGACTATAGGTATGAGCCATCTGCACCTGGCTCTTTTTAATTTGCGATTCTTTTATCCACAATTTTGTTTTGGGGAGCCCGATCATGGGGTTTGTACTCTGAGCCTGTGCGCTGCCCCTCAGCTCTTTAGCTCAAGGCTACTGCTCTAACACTTGAGCCACAGTGCCACTTCTGGCTTTTTGCTTATGTGGTGCTGAAGAATCGAACCCAGGGCCTCAGGCATGCAAGGCAAGCACTTTACCACTGATCCACTTTCCTAGCCCCTGCAATTCTTTTATGAAATATGATGTGGAACATTTTTTCATATGCTTGTTTGCCTTATCCTCTTTGATGTGTTTTAAAGCCTTTAGCCAACTTTTAAAATTGGTTTGCTTTCTTTTTATTGTTGAAATTTAAGGGTTCTTTACCGATTTTGGGTGCTTTGAGAGACTTTTACTGTTCTGTAATTGCACTCAATTTTAAAAATATCATGTATTATTGGAATGAATGATAAATATATTTGTATTGTTGAAAAAGAACAGATGTGAAGCCACTTAGCATAGAACATGGAATGTATATGTTTAATAATATTATTTGGATTTATTTTTTTGGGGGGGTCCGGTCGTGGGGCCTGAACTCTGGGCTTGGGCGCTGTCCCTCAGCTCTTCAGCTCAAGGCTAGCACTCTACCACTTGAGCCACAGCGCCACTTTCGGCATTTTTTCTTTTTGCTTATGTGGTGCTGAGGAATCGAACCTAGGGCCTCAGGCATGCAAGGCAAGCACTCTACCACTGTGCCACCTTCCCAGCCCCTCATACAGGTTTCTTAAGTAGTATGCTAACTAAAGGAGACAACAGAGAACTACCTTATAACTAAAAGAATAATATAGGTATTTTGGAATGATCTGGTTTTTAACACATTTTTTTGGGGTGGGGGTCGGTTGTGGCACTTGAATTCAGGGCATGTTCATTGTCCTTGGGCTTTTGTGCTCAAGATTAGCACACTACCACTTTGAGCCACAGCTCCACTTCTGGTTTTCTGGTGGTTAGTTTCCTACTGAGGCTGTCTTTGAACCATGATCCTGAGATCTCGTATTACAGGTGTGACCCACTAGCACTCAGCTTGATCTGATTTTTTAATTATTATTACAATTTTTAGTAAATCTAAAAGGTCATGTGAGTGGGTTTTGCATTATTTTTCCATCTGGTCTCACTCCTCTTTGTCCCCTCATGCACACAGTTTCTACTTCTTTTACAGCCTCCTGCTGTTTTTTGTGTTTATATCTGTATCTTCCATGTCTTTCTTCCAGTTTCTTTGAGTCTATAAGTGTCTTCCCTGATAAAATTGAAAGTTCTTTATAAATTCTTTGTAGGAGTTCAGGCTTGATATAAACATTTCTCTTTAGTATTCCTATTAGGTCTCTCCATGTTGGGTATATACTCTGTATTCTGTAGATACTAAATGATTGAATAAACAGATTTCAAGCTTTCACATTATATCCACCCTTCTTCCTTCCTTCCTTGTCTTTTTTTTGCCAGTCCTGGGGCTTGAACTCAGGGCCTGGGCACTGTCCCTGAGCTTCTTTTGTTCAAGGATGGCACTCTACTACTTGAGCCAGAGCACCATTTTTGGCTTTTTCTGTTTTTGTGGGACTGAGGTAGCAAACCCAGGGCTTCATGTATGCTAGGCAAGTACTCTGCCACTAAGTCACATTCCCAGCCCTGAACTAATTTTTCATTTAAAAATGTACATTTACCATTTGTTCTTGCTACACATTTTTATAATGCTATTAAAACTTACATAAGAAATTACAAAATATTATTTAGAGCTTGTAAAAAGAGCTCTATTGTTACTAGCTTTATGTATTTTTCCATTATTTTTGTAAATGTTGGAGCAGGTTAATTCTTTTTTCTTTCCTTAAGCCTCTTTCTTTTGAAGCAATTATCCTTTTTCTAGCCAAAGTATTAGGAAACAGAGACAATCTTCCTTTTAAATCTAAATGACAAAACTCAAACCAATTAAGATTTCAGAGACACAAGAATTAAGGAGGTTTTAATCTAAACTTATATTTGCATTTATGACCATTGCCTCTCCAGAGGGAGAGCTGGGGAAAGTCGACCCCTACACCTTGCTTTCAGGTTGAAGACAATCGACATGGAATAGTTTAACATAAAAGGCTTTTTTTGTGTGTTAAACGCCTTTTTGGAAAGGAGCATACAATCTTTAATCAAAATCCTGCCAATTTGCATTGTTCATTGGGGAATAGGCTTTCAAAAGCCAAGGAACAAAAGAGGATTTGGTTTTCCAATCTCCCCAAAGCAGCGGCAGATTGTGAAGCAGCTAACAAGAGAAATCAGAGTACTGTACACATTATCTAGGTGTGTGTATATGAGAGAGATCGAGATCTGTTACACACTATTTATAACAACAGGAGCATCAACAGATGCACTGAATCGACCTGCATGCTCCCAACTCCTGTTTATCTCCTCCCCACCCCAAACTGGGATACAAAGAGCATGGGAGGAGGGGACTAGAGCGAGAGAAATGCAGCCACCTATGCAGCAGCCCCCCAGAGAAGTCCCTGGAGGTCCTGCCCCCCCAGCACCGGGGTGGGGGTTGGGGCGCCCACAGGCTCGCCTGCTGGGGTAAAGGTACAGGAGCTGGGTTCTGGCTTCGGTGATGTTTACTCAGTAGGCTGGCAAAAGGGCTGAGGAGCAGGAAGCTGCGCTCCCATTAGGGTCAGGAAAGCAGGAGAGTCTCTGTGACCCGAGAACCCCCTGCGGAGTCATGGCAGTGCGAGCATGAAGGCAGGCTTGGGGAGGAGGAGAGTCTAGTGCGGGATCGCGTGTGCGCACCTTGTGCAGGTGCATCGGTGCCTCCTGCCTCTCCTTTCCCCTCCGCAGCAACAGCGCATGCGCCGGTCTAGGTGAAAGCAAAGCTGAAGCAGGTGAGCTCTCCCAATCAGAGACCGGCATTCTCCAAGTACGTATCCTGAAGCTGCCTGCACAGGGCAGCAGGAGGCGGGAAGCTAGAGGCTGGTGGCAGGTGGCAGAGCAGAGGGCAGGCCCCACGGCTGGGGGGGGGGGAAAGTGAGACTTGGGCATAGCCTGGAAGGCCGGAGAAAGTCCTAGAAGCTGTGTGTGAGGGAAGTTCCTTCTTTCCTCAGCCCCCGGAAGTGGCTGTTGTAAACTTCACCCGCGGGGGGCGGGGTATTCCCCCTCCCTCTCCAGGCTCCTAGAGGCCCTCAGGTTCCAACAGTTTTCATTTGGAGCCTCCTACTCGGAGGCTGGGAGCTGCCTCTGGGGTCTAAGGACCTCTGGACCACAAAGCCCCCAGAGGTAAAGGGTTCGATTGGGACGGGAGGTGTGGAGCTGAGCCGTGGGGGGAACGGGGGTCCCCGGGCTGGTTTGGGCCGCTGCGGGGCCCCGTCGTTAGCCGGGACAAGCCTTCCCAGCCAATCCTGGCCCACTGAAGCTAGATCTCGGAGGAGCAACCTAGGAAGAGAAGAGCAGGTAGGACTCCACCTCCCCACAGTCAGCCCCTAGGGGCATAGCCTCGCCATTCACTCATTTGTTCATTCCTCATCATTTGTCATTCATTCATTTGTCAGCCCTAACCAGAGTCCGGCAAACTAAAGAACAATTTGTGCTAGACTGGCTTTTGCCTTCCCTCCAAGACTTGGAATATGTCAAGCTGTGAGTTTTTCTAAAGCTAGATTTTCTACAGTTATCATCTCAGTTTGAATGTTTATTCCATGCTGGTATTTTTTTTGTTTCTCTAGGCAGATATTTATTAGAAAGGGTGAGAATTCAACTCTTCCTAATACCTTACCCATTGATAAGTCTAATGATCCTGGAGGAAAGAACCTACCATTTCCTCATTTAACAGTGCCTCATAACAGAAGAGTGGTTAGAGCAGGAAGTGAACATGCTTTCCTAAGAAATGCATAGGCGGCAAAGGCACTGCCACCTGCTATAAAGGAAAAGGGAAGGATCCCTTTCATTCAGTACTTTTCTGTATTAGTCCCGGCTTAGCCATTTTATTAACGGTGTGATTTTAAGCAAACCACTTAATCTACCTGGGCATTAGATTCCTTCTTGGTCTGATAAGGAGAATGGACTTAGTTTCTGAAGTCTGTTTTAATGAACCCAGGGGCCTGTAGATGTATCTTCTCTGGTGAGCTACATCCTCAGCCCTTAAACATTCTCTCCCCTCTCTCTTTTCTCTCTCTCTCTCGTTTCTCTCTCCTCTCTCTCTCTCTTTCTCTCCCTCTCCCTCCCCACCCCCTGTGTCAGTTGTGGAGCTTGAAATCTGCTGCCCCTCAGCTCTTCAGCTCAAGGTGAGCTTCCACCACTTGAGCCACAGCACCACTTCTAGTTTTCTGGTGGTTCATTGGAGATAAGAATCTCATGGATTTTCATGCCTGGGCTGGCTTTGAACCTTGATCCTCAGATCTCAGCCTCCTGAGTAGCTAAGATTACTGGCATGAGCCACCAGTGCCTGGCTCATAAACATTCTCTTTAAAAGTAAAATGTGAAACTGCTGATGGACAGGGGTGGTTTTCTAAGGATGAAAGCACTGAATGAAAAAAGATGGGTTTACATTCAGGAATCCAAACTTCCTTGCTGCTTCAAAAGGGTCCCGTGAATTGAGGATGACTTTTGGGGGCTAGGAAAAAAGATTTATTTGGTGAGCCATTAAACATAAGAAGAGGATAGATTATATTCTGAAAGACCATCTTTTCATTTTCTTATAATTTTACTTTTTTTGGGCGGGGGGGGTCTGGTCGTGGGGCCTGAACTCTGGGCCTGGGTGCTGTCCCTCAGCTCTTCAGCTCAAGGCTAGCGCTCTACCACTTGAGCACAGTGCTACTTCCGGTTTTTTTCTTATGTGGTGCTGAGGAATTGAACCCAGGGCCTCAAGCATGCAAGGCAAGTGCTCTACCACTGAGCCACCTTCCCAGCCCCAGGGCTTCACATTTGTTCACATGTTTCACTGGCATTCTACCACACCTCTTGCCCTGCTTTTTTTTTGCAGGTTATTTTCAAGTGTGTAATTCAATGGTTTTAATATATTCATTATGTGTTACAAAAATCACCACTAACTGACTCCTGAATATTTTCATTATCCATAATAGAATCTGTTATCAGATGCAGTGCCCTCCTGTTCTTGAATCTCTGGTAATCATGAGCCTTGTTTGTCTGAATTTGCCTATTCTGGACATTTCAATCTGTTTAATGGCTTTACTTACTTCTTTTCTGTGTTGTAAATTTCATTAGTCAAATGATGTTTCCTATTACTCCCCCCTCCTTTTTTTTTCTTTGGCCAATCCAGGGGCTTGAACTGAGGGCCTGGGTGCTGTCCCTGAGCTTCTTTGGCTCAAGGCTAGCACTCTACCACTTGAGCCACAGCTTCACTTCTGGTTTTTTCTGTGTATGTGGTATTAAAAAATTGAACCCAATGCTTCAAGCATGCTAGGCAAGCACTATACCACTAAGCCACATTCCCAGCCCTTACTCCCCATTTTTTAGGAATACTGGCACCTACTTTTTTTTTTTTGGTCGGTTGTAGGGATTGAACTCTGGGCCTAAGCAATGTCCCTCAGCTCTTCAGCTCAAGGTGTGTGCTTTACCACTTGAGCTACAGCTCCACTTCCGGTTTTCT